>NC_141156.1:46804621-46960274 GCF_053477565.2 Lygodium microphyllum
TGTGCGTATGCTTGTACTTCGACAAGGATAGAATTTAGCATTTGGTCGGGCTGCTGTAGATTTAAAGACAAAAGAGTCGCAGGACAAACAGAGTTGCTTGCAAAAAGGGACATATGATCGTAGTAGTGACAGGACTGTGGTTGTAGTTGACAGTGGCAGCGGCATGCAGTCTTCAAAAGAT
The DNA here is from genome assembly GCF_053477565.2 of Lygodium microphyllum. Taxonomy (NCBI): domain Eukaryota; kingdom Viridiplantae; phylum Streptophyta; class Polypodiopsida; order Schizaeales; family Lygodiaceae; genus Lygodium; species Lygodium microphyllum. The sequence goes on from NC_141156.1 coordinate 46,804,803, forward strand.
ATGTCTGATGAAGTTTTGTTGAATGATTCCCCTTCAACTGTTCTCTAGAACAAAATCAAAGCCGATAGAGTTGTACCATGTCTGCAAATGTTACAAAATAAAAACCACAAGTGTTGGCTCAAAGTGAAAACTTAGCTACAACCTTTGGAAACCAAATAGTTGGGATTTCAAATTAGAACATGCAGTATGAAACCAATTTCAGTAAAATTGTCTCTCAGAGATTATCATTGGGATCAATCCAGCATTGATTGAAATTGATAGAAAAATTCTTGCTTTGCAATAAGAATTATAATTTAAAAAAAACTCCAACAGTACGTTTAACACTGTGTCATTACGGCCAATCTGTAGGTAGACCTATGGCAAAACCAGTTATCCACTCCTCAATAGATTAGGACCCCCTTGCTATTGCATCTTGATGCCATGGTTCCTCTTGCATCATCCGCTTCATCTTCATCATCATTTACTCTAGCATATAAAGCAAGACAACACATCAGAGTAATTGCAAAAAGCTCAATACCAAGACAGGAGCTACCTCATTGGCATCACTGATGTTACAGTCATCCAGTGCCATTTTCTTGCACATGCAGATTCGATGCATGATGAGACACATCAAGTAGCTTGGTGCAACATATGATCCAAATACAATTGCTATGCTGGCAATAGTCCCCCCAGTCAAAATGGCAATATCATCAAGATATTTACTTTTCCTCTCATTCCTCACTCAACATGGATCAACAACAACCATTTGCATGTCCTCACTGAACTCAAGGCCTAATTATGTCAGAGAGGAGCACACTTTACAAAGTGGATGCATGTTGTGGTACCCTGCAGTCAGCTCAGTTGGATGAGACCTTGAGCCATAGTGCCAGTGAATGCCAGCTACATTTGTTTAACACTGGAGAGCTTGCTCATTCCTCACTCAGCATGGATCAGCAGCAACAAACGTGGATGCCCCTCCTTATCCTCTTGCTGGATCAATGAAGTACCCTCCTTAGTTTAAACTAGGCACATCTATTGGCAATGCACCTCATGCAGTGGTGCCTTCAGGCTCTGGTAGTTTTGGTGCCCGTGGTCCAGGTTTTGCAATGATCACCCCAACTATAACTGCCTAGGACGAGGAGAAAGATGCTCTCTAACATCAATAGCCAAACACACAGCATCCATATTGTCTTTAGCAGGCGCTTTGTAGCTTGCATAAATTACTGATGACCTTCAACTATGAAGCACAATTTCAGTCAAATCCGACAAATCTCTAACCAGAACAACAACAACAATGGCTCTGCTCTGCAGTTGATTCTTGGGGGAGTAGAAAATCGAGTCGATACCGCACAGAAAATCCACCTTTGCTCACGATTTTGTGGTCGATCCTACCAAGGTCATCAACCTTTCACGGAAACCCAGAGCCTTTCTTTACAAGGGTTTCTTGACGGACAAGGAGTGTGATCATTTAATTAGCTTGGCCAAGAAAACTTTGCACAGGTCTGCAATTGCAGACAATGAGACAGGGAAAAGTATTCTGAGTCTGGTTCGGACGAGCTCTTCGGACTTCTCCGCTTGGCCTCTCCTGCAGTAGCTTGATCTCTCCTCCAACAGCTTCAACGGATCCATCCATTGACGAGCAGCTGCAGTATCAATGCCGATGTTCCTTGTTAGAGATCTGTAATGGGCAGATCACAGACTTGTTGGAACGTCAATAGAAGGCTCTCCACTAGTGTGAAAGTGTGGGCTTTGTCTTCTAGCAAATGAGACAAGCGACAGGAGTAGGTTCGGAGATCTTCTTCCTCGAGCTTGTTTACAGTGCTCGTGCCTCATTCAACTAACTTGTGTAGGCTGAGCATAATGAGAAGGCAGTTCATGCATGGGTAGATCATGGCAAAAGCAATCTGTCAAAGAAGAAGATGAGGATAGAAGTGGCAAGACCAGATGTAGAAGATCAAGAGCAAAGGCAAAGTGAAAATAACCAAATAACTGCTTAGAATGAATCTCAAGGTCCCTGGGAAGCTCTCTAGAAGCTATCTGATCAATGGAGGTGGGAAAGAAGAGATCTTGACTGGTTTTTCTCCATGGAATCTTGGCTGAAGCTTGAAAATGAAGAGAGAGAAGACTCTTCCTGCTGAAAAGTAACCTGAAATTTACCATCTTCTACTCCATTTAGCACTATCTTTTAGGAAAATACCTTCAAAATTGGCCAAAAATGACCCATGACCTGCTAAATGTGGTGTTCCAGCCTCCAATCTTGGTCCAAGAACTCCATTAATGCTCCTGACTGTTGTCCTCTTTGTCCTTAATCTGTGGCTTTTTAGTGCTCCTCCATTTTTGTGCCTGTCACTGTGTACCTGAAGCTTCTTGGATTTTAAAACTGAAAATGATGGTAACTGAGCATGTAAAGTAACTAAATGGATCAGAACTAGAGCTTTGATACCACTGTAAGAGAGAGGACACAGGAGAGAGAGAAAGAAGAGAGAGAGGGACTGCAGAAGAGAGAGAAGAGGTGCAGGAAGAGAGAGAAAGACTATAGAGAGGAGAGAAGGAGAGGGAAAGAGGGTGACAAGGAGAGAGAAAGACTAGGAGTAGAGAGAGAAAGAAGGGAAGAGGAGAGAAAAATGGCTAGCAGCCACCATGGAAGGACAAGAGAGAAGGTGAAAGGACAGATGTATATTCATAAATTGGTCCCATGCCAATGTCCTTCACACCTTTTATATCTAGGTCAGCGTGACACTAGGTATTTCCCTCCATTACAAATAGATTTCATTTTTCAAGCGCTTTCCAATGATAGGTCACATCATATGGTTTTGAGAAACTTATGGGCATGTTATTCGGGTGCCACCTTTTTAGTATTCAAAAAATGGGGATTGGGAGATTCCCAAACTCACTAATATTGTGTTACACAGGAATTGTTCCGTTGTTGATGCCTGATGGCAAGAAAAAGAGCCTGCATGATGTACTACATATACCTACAATAACCAAGAATCTTTTGTCAGTTGGATAGATGGCAAAATAGAACCTGCATGTGAGATTTAATAGAGATGGATGCTTTGTTGAAGAATATGATAATGGTTGCAAATTGATTACTAGAGCGCTGAAGAGATGGCAGAATGTTTATTCTTGATGTGCCAATTCCAGAATTGAAAGTAGCCATGTTTACATATGATGATGGTGCTATATGAGATGTTGAGATATGGCATAAGTGGATTGGCCATGTGAATGTACAAAAGCTAAAATCTATGCAACAAAAGGAGATTGTGCTTGGATTGCCTAAGTTCTTTGGACATGTACGTGATGCAAGTCAGTTTGGAAACCAGACAAGGTTTCTATTTATGAGGCATGTATGGAATAGCTCATGACCCTTACAGTTGGTACATTCAGAAGTATGGGGTCCGTCTCATAATGCTTCGTTTGGTGGTGCTCGTTACTATGTATCTTTCACTAATGATTTTAGCAGTACACTTGGCCTTACATACTGAAACATAAGGATGATGTGTTTGATGCATTCAAGGACTTCAAGAAGCATGCTAAAAATGAGTTTTGTAAAATTTCATGTCTTAGATCAGATGGAGGTGGAGAATATATCTCTAATTACTTTGATAGGTACCTTGCTAAATATGGGATCAGAAAGATAATTAACTTGTAGCTATACATCATAGCAAAATGGTGTAGCAAAAAGGAAAAATAGGGTACTGATGGAATCAGCAAGAGCTATGCTGAATGAGAAGAGTTTGCCAAATGGTTATTGGGTTGAAGCAGTAGTGACTGACTACTGTCTATGTGCTGAATAGAACCCCTACAGCAGGGATTCATGATGTAACTCCATATGAGAAGTTGTATGGCCATAAGCCTAACATTTCACACTTGAAGGTATTTGGCAGCATTTCATAAGTGCATGTTACTAATGAAAAGAGGAAGAAATTGGATCCTAAAGCTGTCAAGAGTGTGTTCCTTGGTTATGCACAAGACCAGATAGCTTACAATTGTTCTGTACTGTCTACACATGAGACATTGATTAGCAGAGATGTTGTTTTTGATGAGCTGGCATCATGGTATGGTAGTCCAGTTGCAGTGGCTACTAATGGATCAGTTAGCACTACTAATGCTAAAAATACACCTACAGTGAGTACATCTATGAGTGGTCCTATAGGTGATGGGTCACCTACAGTAAGTCCTTGGTCAAGACACTTGCGGAGTCGTACTCCTACGTGCACTGACACAGATATGTTAATGAGGGGGAGATTGGATAAGGGAAAAGAAAAGATGCTTGAGGATGTGACAGGTCCACTTACAGCAAGTTATGTGTCATCTAACAGTGACAGTTTGGATAGTGAGTTGGGCATTCCATCTATTATGATGCCTGGAGCAAGGGAGAGTTGTTATGTACCGCCTCATGAGAGGCAAGCTCAGAGTGAGCCACAGTTATGTAGACTTGAGAGAGTGAGAAAACCAATTGATAGGTTTACATAAACTAGTTATTCAACTCGCCATTATGCATATATGGCTAGTGTGACAAGCTACAAAGAACCTACAAAGTTTGATGATGCAGTTATAGATGATAACTGGTGTGCTACCATGGATGAGGAGTATGCAGCCTTGGTTGAAAATGAGACATGGGAATTGATTGAGTTGCCAAAAGGCAAAGTCCCCACTGGTTGCAAATGGGTGTACAAGGTTAAGTGTAAGTCAGATGGTTCGTTAGAATGCTATAAAGCTAGGCTGGTTGCAAAAGGGTACGCACATCAATATGGCCTTGACTATAAGGAGACTTTCAGACCGGTGGCTAAAATGGTAGCAGTTAGAACTGTCATTGCTTTGGCAGCATGCAAAGGCTAGAAATTATGGCAAATGGACGTTAAGAATTCTTTCTTGAATGGTGATTTGGTTGAGGAAGTATATATGGAGCAGCCTGAAGGCTATGTTCACTTGAACTTTCCTGCACATGTATGTAAGCTGAAAAAGGTTTTATATGGACTGAAATAGAAACCTAGAGCATGGAATGCTCAGATCAACAATTATTTACAAGAACATGGATTTAGATTGGGTGATGCAAATCACAGTTTGCTCACGTAGAAGACAGATCATGGATATGTGTTTCTAGGGGTTTATGTAGATGATCTTATCATCATTGGAGATGATGAAGAAGGTATTGCTAAAATTAAATCATATTTATAGGCTGAATTTAGAGTCAAAGACCTTGGTGAGCTGAAGTATTTTCTTGGGATTGAGGTAGTCTCTATGTCTCAAGGTATATGGCTGCTACAAAAGCAGTATGCTCATGACATGTTACAAAATTATAGTATGGCTGAATGCAAGCTTATGGAGATACCTCTTGATCAAAATGTCAAGCTACATATTGATGTTGGGAATGACATAGAGAATGTGACGATGTATCAACAAATAGTGGGCAAATTGATATACTTGACTATTACTCTAACATTCATGTTTGTCTGCTTGCGGGACACGTCTTAGTAGCCCATCAGGAAGAGGGTCTAGAAGGCTCCGCTTGGCACTCGCAAGGAATGACACAGGGTTTGCGATCTAGGTCTTTTCGAGTCTGCCCCGAGCCGAAGTGTCCAGTCGTTTCGACTTGGGATCGACCTGAGGTCAAGGTTCCATTCCTACCAGCAAAGTCTCAATCTTTCTGCTGAATGGCATAGACCCAATCCTTTGCCCTAAAACAGAATAAACTAAAGATTCTACATCCACTGATACTAGGTCTTTATTATCTCAACACTTGAGAAAAGTTCCCACCTAACCGGGACCACCCTTTTGTAGGACGGACCTAAGTCATGTCCACCGCACTTTCCTCAGTTTTCTTTAGTTATCTAATTACCTAACATATTATGTTTTGACATGCAAAATTAGCTCCCTTAATTAAACAAATTAATCATGGATCCCTTCATGTAACTTAGGCATTGACACAAAAACAATGTTAAGCAAGTTCCATTTTCTCGAGCATTTGTTCTTTATTTATCATAATTCCGAATTACATCCAACATCATGCCCGAAGGCCATCCTAGCAATCTACAGGATCGTTGTTCCAAGTTCCACCCATAGACTAGTACATGGGCTTCGAGATGCCATCTTGAGTCACATCGGCCTCTTGTATAGGGTCCAGAGGCAAGGGATTTACAGCCAAAGCCTCCCTTGGCACCCAAGCGTCCTCCGGCTCCAAGCAGTACCCACGGAGAGACCTCTCACGGCAGGTTAGGTCCATATACCCGGCACGGCTAACAACCCTCTTGGATAGGGCCAAGCAAACAATCGGAGGTAACTGTTCCTACCTCTCCCTCCAGGCTTTCAACCTGAAGCAAAAAGTGCTTTCATTGAATTAGTTCCTTGAGCAAAGAAATCAAATAATGTATCTAAGTACAAGCACGAACATTTCGGAGGTCGTTTGTGTGACCGACTGCTAAGGTGTGACTCCTTTTTCCCGGATGCCCAACACCTGATCTTGGGTCTTTCTGCAACTTGGCAAAATCCCAATATTTTCAACAATAGCAAATGGACTTGGTAAGTTGACTTATACTTTCTTAGGGTATCTTAGTCCCTAACTCAAGCACTAGCTAGTCAGTCAAGGCAACGGACATGCCTTATTCGCAACCTAACCAAGGGTCTTTTAATCTCTAATTCCAGCCAAGTTTAGTTAACACACATGGCAACACATGATTCCTCACTTAAACTTCCAAAGATGCGGTTTAGATGCAAGTGACCCTTCCAATTCTCTTAGTGCGGTTCTATGCAGGATTTCCCAACCATCATGCACGTTGTGCATTTAGTATAGTCGTACCCCTAAACAACTTTTATCTCTCTTTATTCTTGGCAATGAGTGCTTATTTCTAATGCACCGGATCACATGTGACTTGTGTCTATGAAAGTCCTAGGGTTTTGTTCCTAATGAAGTAAATGTATCTTATGAACATAAATTTATGTGAAATAAGGTGATAACCCTATCATTTTATGTGTGTAGAAGCTATCATCTCATGTGAGGTAAGGTGATAACCTTATCATTTTAGGTGAGTAAAAACTTATGTGAATTCAACCCTATCATTGCATGCAACTTAGTTTTTAGCATGAACAAAACCTTATGCATGACATTAATCCTTCCCTGAGAACTAAGTCCGAAATTAACTTTTTTAATGCTTGGAACTCGGGCTTGATTCATGTGTACAGCGTTGGTCATTCTGCTCGTCCCTCCAGCATTATCGGTGGCTTGGGCGCCTATGCTTCCCACGAATTTCTTCTTGGGAGCCATTCACCTCGCGGAGATTGGGCAGTCTTTCGGTTAGACACGATCGGTTGGGAAGATCACTGGATGTGGTTCGTTGCGAGGACACTGGTTTGGGTGACTTGTAGCAGTTACCCCCTTTCTCTCTCTTCTACTTCTACCTCTCTTCTCGTCCTTCTCCCACTTCTCCTTCTGCTTCTTCCTCTTTTCCTTCCTCTACCCCTTCTTCTTCCTCTACCTCTCTTCTTTCCTTTCTTCTTCACCTCTCCTCCTTCTCTCCCTCTTCTTTCTCTTCCTCTACCTCTCTCCTACTCCTTCTCTTCTTCTACTACTCTCCCTCTACTTCCTTCTATTGAGAATTAGCAATCACACTCAACAAAACAGCCTCTTTGTATGGAGCCTCAGGGTCAAGGATATGCAGGCTAACTTATCCCATATGCATAATGGTGCCTACTACAGTTTCCTACTTTCCTATAAAGCATTGTACTTGCTTCCTTTCTTAATGCAATGATAGTACTCTTTTCAACCTCAGTCTAGCTCAATGTCAGCTCATGACTTCATCTCCCAACTCTACTCTCACTGAAGCTTCCATGGCAGCCATAGCCAGCAGCACCCTGTCAGATTGAGCTGCTTATATCTCACTCCACAGGTCAAATATCTTGGAGCTTCCTTCTGGAAAAGTATTCCCCAACTCACAAAGCTTCCCTATATCACGTCAACCCAGGACATTGGACCATCTGGAGCTCAGCATTGTGAAAATCCTCAATCTCTGCTCTGTGTCTGCCATAGCCAGACAGGACCTACCTTACTTGGAGCTTCCATAACTCTTCAACCAGGCCATTTCAGCCCACGATTTCTTCTAGGGAGTTGTTCCTCTGCTCAAGGCGCTTCATCCTGGCACAAAAATCGACTGCATTACTGTGCCCTGGCTCCAACATTGCGGAAATCGCGGAATCCTGTCAGAACTGCGCCTGCTTCTGTTCGACGTGTCTGCGTGCTTCATACAGGCCACAATCTTGACGATTATGATAGGGCTTTGGTAGCCCATGAAGTCAGCTTCCTAGGCATATAAAAAATTTTGAAAATGATCCACTGTAGCTCCTGCAATCAGCAAAAAACCAGGGCCCTGTCTCAGAAACCCTAATTCCACCATAGCCAAAGCTTCAAAATTCTGACATTTTTCACTGTTTCTCTCACTGAAGTTATCAACAGTGATTTTAATCACTGAGCAATACTCTCTGAAGTTCATTAAAGTACTGTCAATCAGATCTGAAGGCATCAGCATCAAATCAAGAAGGGGAAGATCACTTGGATTTTAAAAGAGTAAAAGACTTTTGCAGATCTGGTATTCATTGACACTCAGTTAGTGTTTTTTAGCACTTGTGTCTCTCAACCAATTCTTCTGTTGGTCAAATCTAATAAGTCTGAAGTTGATTTGCTACTGTTCCCGTAAATCTAACATGGGCAAAGACTCTCCAAATGCTCGATTCAAAGGAGTCGGGTTCCACACTTGGCAAACCCGCATCAAGCTCATCCTGATGAAGAAGGGTCTCTGGGCCATCACAAATGGCAAAGAGAAGAAACCTCGGGACGCGGACCTTGCAACTACTTGGCAAAAGAATGATGACAGAGCTCAGGCCATTATCAAACTGGAGCTAGACGATAGTTATATCCACCATGTGGATAACTGTGAGACCTCACAGGATACATGGAAAAGACTTGACACCCTGTTCGGTGCACAATCTAAATCATCAAAGTATGGTCTCCTAATTGAGTTCTTCAGGCTTGAAATGAAGTCCAGCACATCACTTGCCACACATCTTAATTACATGGAAGGACTCCTAACCCAACTTGCAGGAATCAACATTAAAATGGATGAAGATGTTTGCATCGGTGTTCTACTTAAGAGCTTGCCTCCTGAATATAATAATGTATCAACAACTTTAATCAACATGCCAAATCCTGAACTTGTTGATATCCAAGCATCACTGTTAGAAGAAGAAAAGAAGCTAAAAACTAAAGAAGAACCAAGTACCTCTAGAGATGAGCATGCATTATATGTTGGCAATAGGTACAAAGGCAAAAAGGATCAGCTCTTTTGTGACTTTTGCAAAAGGACCGGACACACCGAGAAGTTCTGCCACGCAAGAAAGAGATCCCAAAAGGCCTATCTAGTCGTAGTCAAAGAAGAAGAAGAAAATGGAGCAAAGGAAGAAGAAGATGAAGATGAAGACCACCAGGATCGGAAGGACAAGACTCATCAGTCCTTGTACTCTCATAATTCTGATAGACTGTTTTAATAGCCTTGTATTTTCCTTGCCCTAATGCTTCCTGCCATAAGCTTTGTAAACTCCTTATGTAACTTGGCATTACAGTCCCTGTACACTTTCTGAGGCCCCTGTTACAGCCTTTGGATGTCCACTATGTTTATGGTACCCACACTTAGCTTTTTCTGCGACAGCCTCTGGTGTTTTGCCATGTCTGTAGTATGCCCACACTTTGCAGGTGGTTCTCATTACAGCCTCTACACACTTTGTGCCTTTTCTAGTTGTGATTGAGGAGGGATGTTGAGAATTAGCAATCACACTCAACAAAACAGCCTCTTTGTATGGAGCCTCAGGGTCAAGGATATGCAGGCTAACTTATCCCATATGCACAATGGTGCCTACTACAGTTTCCTACTTTCCTATAAAGCATTGTACTTGCTTCCTTTCTTAATGCAATGATAGTACTCTTTTCTTTTCAGTGAAGTGTCAATGTCATTGTCCACATACACAAGATTGTGTTTATGAGTCCAAGTCTCAATCTTGGAACCTAATTCACTTGTGTAACAAACAGTGTCCTTGTCTTCTCCATCATGAGTCCACACTTCTCATTTCATCCTCCATAGCTTCCGATTTTGCCATGCTCTAGATCCCACATTTCTCACACCTTCTTCCTCTACCTTCTTTTCCTCCCTCCTTCTCCTTAACTCCTTCTCCTTCTCTTCTCTCTCTCCCTCCTTCTTGCTCTTCTACCTCCTTCTTCTCCACCCACTTCTTCTTTCCTCTTCTCTCCCTCCTTTTTCTTCCCTCCTTCTACTTGTTATCCTCTCCTTCTTCTACTTCCTATCCTCTTCTTCTTCTACTCTCTATTCACTCCTCCTTCACTCCTACTCCTTCACTGCTTCTCCTTCTCTTCTCTCTCTCCATCCTTCTTGCTCTTCCACCTCCTCCTTCTTTTCTCTCTTCTTCCTTCCACTCCTTCTTCTCACCTTCTCCTTCTCTCTTCCTCTTCCTCCTCTTCTCTCTCTCTCTCACCTTCTTTCTCTTCTCCCACCCTCTTCTTCTTATCCTCTCCCTCTACTTTTTCTCTTCATGGCCCAACAACCAGGGAGGGAGGCCGCTTAATTTTTGGAGGGCCTAGGGAGGGTCCCACGATGTCACGTAATTGGGGGGGGGGTTTGACTAGGATCAAAGGCCCTAGATTGCCTGCGCAAAGTTGACGAGGGGGAAGATGACACGTGGGGAATTGGGTGGCGGAGTGGCCACTGACAGAGCTGCTGTTGCAGTCAATCATAGGGGGGGCAAGAGACCCCGTTTGGAAGGGCCCAAGGAGGTGGCGAGCGCCTGTAGTCCAGGCGATGGGGGTGGCTACGGACGAGGCCCCAAGGGGGGGGTTGGTGTAGTCAATCGCAGGGGGGGAAGAGACCTCGTTCAGATGGCGCGCAGGGAGGTGGCGCAAAGCCTGTTGTCCAAGTGATGGGGGTGGCTATGGACAAGGCCCTAGGGCTTGTGCAGCAGGATGGCGGGGTGGTAACGACATGAGATGGGCGTAGCCTCCGTCTTCCTTTTTTCTGGGGAGGGGAGAAGAAGGGGAGGGGAGGGGATAGTTGGCATGGCCACCCTCCACCTGGAGGTTGCACTCCCCTGCCAATCCACCACTCCCACTCTCTCCTCCCCCTCGACTGCTGTTGGTAGGGAGAGAGGGGAGGGGAGAAAAAAAATTGAGTTTAATGAAAGAAAAAAAATTCAATTTATTTTAATATTTAACGGGAGGGTTCCTATGCCCCTTACATTCTCTCCCCCTTAGAGGAATCGAGATGTCCTCAAGTCAACAGGACCTGGGGGTATTGTTGGTTGAGAGTATCTTTGTTCATCCAGGTGGCATCCTCTTCGGGATAATCTTTCCACTTGACGAGGTATTCTTTCAAGGTCCTTGATCTCAAATGCCTTTCCCTGACATCCAGGACTCTATCAGGCCGTAGCTCAAGGACTCCTTGGCTAGGCATTACAACTTGCTGATCATCAAGTACATGATTTGGATTAGGTAGATAATTTTTCAATAAGCTAACGTGGGATACATTATGAACCTTTAGGGTTGCGGGCAGCTATAGTCTGTAAGCATTAGGTCCTAGGAACTTAGTGATCTTATAAGGTCCGCAATACCTTGGACTCAGCTTCTTGTACTCTCCCAAGGATAATGAACTCTTTTTTGGATGTATGCGGATGAAGACCATATCACCTTCAACGAAGGATTCATCTTGCCTTTTCAAGTCCGCGTAAGCCTTCTATCTATCCTTGGTGGCTTGGATGTCTTGTCTTATTGATTTGATTTGATTATCCATGTCTTCCAGCATCTGGCTTGAAGCTTCTACCCTCATGGTTAGATCTGAGAAGCTCAAAGGAGTACGACAATTGTGCCCATACAATGCTTGAAATGGGGTCATCTGAATACTTTGTTGGTAGGAAGCATTTTAGGCAAACTCAACAAGTGGCAAATATTGAATCCACCTTTTGGATTCGCGACAGCAGTATGCCCTAAGCATATCTTCAATGACTTGGTTGACTTGTTCCATTTGACCATTAGTTTGGGGATGGTAAGCTGTACTAAAATAGAGTTGAGTCCCAATGGCCTCGAAGATAGCCCTCCAGAAGTGTGATGTGAAGAGAGAGTCACGATCACTAATGATTCTTCTGGGTAACCCATGCAGTTTGAATATTTTCTTGATGAATAATCTTGCAATGTCTGAGGCTTTATAGTTTGTCTTGGCAGGGATGAGATGTGCAACCTTGCTGAGCATATCTACTACAACCATAATAGAATTGTATCCTCCCTGAACTTGGGGTAGGCCAACAACACAGTCCATACTAATGAATTCCCATTTCATTTGGGCAATGTCAAGTGGTTGTAATTTCCTTGGCATTTTGACATGTTCTGCCTTAATGCGTTGACAAGGCAAACATTCCGTGACATATTTGAGAACATCACCTTTGAGCCTATCCCAATAATAGCTCTTCTTAACCGCATTAAGGGTCTTGGCATAGCCAGGATGTCCTGAGAAAGGGGAGTCATGGGCTTCCCAAAGTATCTTCTGCTTGAGAGATTGGCTTGCGGGGATACATAATCTTGTCCTAAAGTAGACAAGTCCACTACAGATAGAGAATTCTTGATACTTCGTCTTAAGCTTCGGGTCTTGATCTTTGATGGGGATCTCCCTTAGCAATTTCCGGTAGATTGGGTCATGGCATGGCTCTTCTCTAGCTAGCTCAAGATTTAGGTTGTTTGGCATTGATACCTTTGTGGCTAGAGATCTTGCTATTGATGGATCTTGCAAAATCAGAGAATTCAGAAATGCCTTGCGAGACTGAGTGCATCAGCAACTACATTCTCCTTTCTAGGCTGCTATTTGATTTCAAAATCATATTCTTCTAGCACTTCGATCCATCGACGTTGCCTCATATTGAGCTCATTCTGGGTGAAGATCCATTTAAGTCTCTTGTGGTCCGTCACTAAGGAAAATTTGTTACCCAGCAAGTAATGTCTCCAAATTTTGAGAGCATGGATGACAGCCAACAGCTCCAGATCGTGGGTAGCATAATTCTTTTCATGGCTCTTCAGTTTCCTTGAAGAGTATGCTACAGGATGACCTTCGTGTATAAGCACACATCCTAAGGTAAGTGCGCTAGCATCAGTTACCACTTCAAACTCCTTACTAAGATCATCAGGAAGTTTCAGGATGGGTGCTGATACCAAGCTTTGCTTTAGTTTGTCAAAGCTGGTATGTTCAGCAGAGGTGACTATACTTTTGCTACTTGCTTCTTTAGTAGATCAGTTAGAGGCGTTGCAATCAAAGCATAGTTTTTGATAATGATCCTTTACCATCCTGTCAATCCAAGAAAACTACGTATTTCTTTGACAGAAGTTGGTGTTGGCCATTCTAGAACGTCTCTGACCTTGGCCGGATCCATTGAAATTGCTTCCGCTGATATAATGAATCCCAAATATTCAATCTGTCACTTGAAAAATGCACACTTCTTCTTCTTGGCATAAAGCTTGTGTGCTCTCATTGTTTCAAGAACAATGTGAACCTAGGGTTCATGATCTTTTTCCTATTTAGAGTAGACTAGGGTATCGTCAAAGAAGATGAGTACGAAGTCATCAAGATATGGCCTAAAGATATCCTACATTAACATGTTGAAGGTAGCAGGAGTATTTGTCAGCCCGAATGACATCATTAGGAATTCAAAGTGTCCATACCTTGTACTGAATGCAGCTTTTGGGATATCTTCTTCCTTGATCCTTATTTGATAATATCCAGACCTGAGATCTATCTTAGAGAAGATCTTCACACCTTGAAGACGGTCAAGTAGTTCGGAATGGGATATTTGTTTTTAATGGTCGATTGGTTCAACCCTCTGTAGTCAATGCATAGTTGAAGCGTTCCATCTTTCTTCTTTTGGAACAGCACTAGAGCTCCCCATGGAAAACTGCTAGGATGGATGTAGCCTTGGTCTAACAGTTGCTTAAGTTGCTATTTTAGTTCAATCGCTTCCGGGATGGATATCCTATATGGTCTATTTGTGAGACTGGTGCAGCTCCTCGCGCCAACTTGATTTCGTGGTCAACTTCCCTTTGAGGAGGAAGTTCTATCAGCTCCTCAGGAAATACATCTGCGTATTCCTTTAACCATGAGGGTTCTTCCCCAGATTCCTGATTCTGATCTAGCTTATTTAGTTTAATTAGATAGACATGTAGACCCTTTCTAACTCCTTTTATTATCCGTGTTGGTTTTTCCAGCTAAATTTTTGGCTTACCAGCCTCTCCTTGAGTTGTAACTAGTTCCCCTTCAGAATTTTGAAAGGAGACTTGGCCCTTTCCATAGTGGATGTGGGCATCATTGGGTATTAGCCAATCCATTCTGAGCAAACATTCGTGGACACCTAGGTTCATTACCCTGAATCTCACCGAAGTTGGCTTCCCACCCAGTAGGAATTTCACCTTGGCAGTTTGCCTGGTACAAGAGACCTCATGACCATTTGCCAATTCCACAAGTAAAGTAGGTGCTTCTATTGTGGCTATCCCTAGTCTTTTTGCACAGATCGGTGAAATGAAGGAATGTGTACTACCACAATCAATTAAGGTTTTGAAGCTTTTACCTTCATAATTTTATGGAGTTTGGAGGTTCTCCCTCTAGCCATGACGGTGGCTCCTTGGAATGGCCCTTGGCGTTGTCCTCTGTTAAGCTTGGGACACTGCCTCTTGAAGTGTCTAGGCTCGTTGCAATGGAAGCAACGGATATTCAACCATTACCTTGTGTAGGAACAAAGTTGTTGACAGCATTGGTCCTAGCTTTATTTCTTTGTCCCTGATTCTGACCTTGCGCTCTCTTAGACTGAGCCCTATACATCCCCTTGTTCTGATCCCTGTATATAAGGCCAAGTCCTGTTGTTCCTTGGCTTGTTCTGCGCCTCCTATATTATTGTTGTAGCTCAAATGAGTGCGTCTTGTAGGTCCGTTGGGCGCATTGATTCCAAGCGGGTGTTTATGGGTGGATTTAACCCAGCACAAAACTTTGACACCTGTTGTGTCATATCCATTTGTGGCATATACTTTAAGAGAGAGACAAACTTTGAATAATATGCATCAAGGGATAGTCCAAGTTGCTTCAATTCATAAAATTCATTCATCTTCTGTGTGCGGTAGGCAGGGGGCAGGTACCTCCCTCGCACAGCTTCCTTAAGCTTCTCCCAAGTGACTGTCCCTTTCGAGATCCCTTGGTCTCTACACTACTGTTTCCACCAAAGACTTGCTTCGCCTATAAGCTTAAGTTTGGCAAGCATAGCTTAGTTAGCAGGTGCAGTTCCTGCTGTCTCAAAATAGTCCTCCATGGACTCGATCCAGATCTCGGCATCAGTTTGAACAGTCCTTCCCTTACTATCGACGAATTCAGGTGGCTTGATTTGTTTGAGAAGGAACTTCTTCTCTTGAATCATAGTTGTACTTAGTGCAGGGTCGGACTTGGAACCTGCACTTGGGGTTGCACCTGGGCAATAAGATTCTTTATGTTAAAAACTTACCAAACATTTCTCACATTACATTAATATGACCAGCACAACTTTTAGCCAAGTGACCTAATCACTTAACTCCTTTGCCAACGTTTATGGTCAGATAGATAGTAATAAAAATATTATTCATTCATGAGGACATAGCCCTTTTAAGTACATTTATTTTGGGAAAGTAGAACAAGTTGATTGGCACATCAGTTTAGGGAAAATAGGATTGTGTTACATTCGGCTACAGGGATTGAGTAATAATATGGAGAGGGGTCATGGATTTTCAGGAATTGATAAGTTATAGGAAGCTTGGGGTATCCCTTCCTTTGATACCCATTCTTCTCATAATGCCCCAGCACTTTGATTCTGTTAGCAGGGATTACCCGAGTCACTTCTTCATACACATACTTGTTTTATTTGACTTGCTGACCGTCAACATGCAGGGTTGCGTTTGCGTGAGTTTCGACAAAGATGAACAGCTTCACGATCTTTAAATCCTCCATCCACTTGATTCTCTTCAAGCTGGTCTGAAGGTACGCAAGTTGGTGGGCTGCTATGTAATGTATTCCTAATTCTCCCGTCCATCTCCGTTCCACGTACAGGGGTGAAGGATTGTAGATGCTGTCTAGAATATTCATCATGCCTAGCCTCCGTTGATAATCCGAAGCATGCATTGCACTTATAAACATAACCTGGAACACCAAGAATTTGTTCCATGCTTCATGACTCTACAGCCCAACATCCATAAGTGAGTAAGGAAATGTTTTCAATAGCAAATATTCCTCTATTACCCTCACCTTCCTCTGGCTGACCCCTTAATCCCTTTACTTTCCTCCATTAAGTTCCTTTGTAAATCTTACATTCCATTGGTTTGCTCTGATTGCTCTGATACCAACTGTAACGTGCCCGTTTGTCCGCTTGCGGGACACGTCTTAGCAGCCCATCAAGAAGAGGGTCTAGAAGGCTCCGCCTGGCACTCGCAAGGAATGACACAGGGTTTGCGATCTAGGTCTTTCCGAGTCTGCTCCGAGCGGAAGTGTCCAGCCGTCTCGACTTGGGATCGACTTGAGGTCAGGGTTCCTTTCCTACCAGCAAAGTCTCAACCTTTCTGCCGAATGGCATAGACCCAATCCTTTGCCCTAAAACAGAATAAATCAAAGATTCTACATCCACTGATACTAGGTCTTTATTATCTCAACACTTTAGAAAAGTTCCCCCTAATCGAGACCACCCTTTTGTAGGACGGACCTAAGTCACATCCACCACACTTTCCTCAGTTTGCTTTAGTTATCTAATTACCTAACACATTACGTTTTGACATGCAAAATCAGCTCCCTTAATTAAAAAAATTAATCACGGGTTCCTTCACATAACTTAGGCACTGACACAAAAATAATGTCAAGCAAGTTCCTTTTTCCATCTGTTCTTTATTTATCATAATTTCGGATTACATCCAACATCATGCCCGAAGGCCATCCTAGCAATCTACAAGATCATTGTTCCAAGTTCTGCCCGTAGACTATTACAGGGGCCTCGAGATCCCATCTCGAGTCATGTTGGCCTCTTGTACGGGGTTCGAAGGCAAGGGATTTACAGCCAGAGCCTCCCCTGGCACCCAAGCGTCCTGCCACTCTAAGCAGTACCCACGGAAAGACCTCTCGTGACGGTTTAGATCCATATACCCGACGCGGCTAACAACCCCCTTGGATAGGGCCAGGCAGATAGTCGGAGCTAACTGTTCTTGCCTCTCCCTCTAGGCTTTCAACCTAAAGCATTAAGTGATTTCCTTGAATTGGTTCCTTGAGAAAAGAAATCAAATAATGTATCTAAGTACAAGCACGAACATTTCGAAGGTCGTTTGTGCGATTGACTGCTAAGGTGTGACTCCTTTTTCCCGGATGCCCAGCACCCGATCTTGGGTCTTTTTGCGACTTGGTGAAATCCCAATAATTTCAACAAGAGCAAATGGACTTGGTAAGTTGACTTATACTTTCTTAGGGTATCTTAGTCCCTAACTCGAGCACTAGCTAGTCAGTCAAGGCAACAGACATGCCTTATTCGCAACCCAACCAAGGGTCTTTTAATCTCTAATTCTAGCCAATTTCATTTAACACACATGGCAACACATGATTCCTCATTTAAACTTCCAAGATGCGGTTTAGATGCAAGCGACCCTTCCAATTCTCTTAGTGAGGTTCTATGCAGGATTTCCCAACCATCATGCACGTTGTGCGTTTAGTATAGTTGTACCCCTAAATAGATTTTATCTCTCTTTATTCCTGGTAATGAGTACTTATTTCTAATGCACCAAATCACATGTGACTTGCGTCTATGAAAGTCCTAGGGTTTTGTTCCTAATGAAGAAAATGTATCTTATGAACAAAAATTAACATTTCATGTGTTTCTTTTAACCATGATTGCACAACGTGAATTCTACATGACTATTCATGCACTGAACTGGTTAAAAAGCTATCATTTTATGTGAAATAAGGCGATAACCCTATCATTTTATGTGTGTAGAATCTATCATCTCATGTGAGGTAAGGTGATAACCTTATCATTTTAGGTGAGTAAAAACTTATGCGAATTCAACCCTACCGTTGCATGCAACTTATTTTTTAGTATGAACAAAACCTTATGTACGACATTAATCCTTCCCTGAGAACTAAGTCCTAAATTAACTTTTTTAATGCTTGGAACCTGGGCTTGTTTCGTGTGTGCTGCATGGGTCGTTATGCTTGTCCCTCCAGCATTATCGGTGGCTTGGGTGCCTATGCTTCCCACGACTTTCTTCTTGGGAGCCATTCGCCTTGCAAAGATTGGGCAGTCCGGACCTTAACGGTTTCGGTTAGACACGATCGGTTGGGAAGACCATCGGATGTGGTTCGTTGCGAGGAGACTGTTTTGGGTGACTCATAGCAGTTGCCCCCTTTCTCTCTCTTCTGCCTCTACCTCTCTTCTTTTCCTTCTCCCACTTCTCCTTCGGCTCCTTCCTCTTTTCCTTCCTCTACCCCTTCTTCTTCTTCCTCT
This sequence comes from Lygodium microphyllum, assembly GCF_053477565.2. Classification (NCBI taxonomy): domain Eukaryota; kingdom Viridiplantae; phylum Streptophyta; class Polypodiopsida; order Schizaeales; family Lygodiaceae; genus Lygodium; species Lygodium microphyllum. Next base: position 46,823,364 of record NC_141156.1, read on the forward strand.
ACCTCTCTTCTTTCCTTTCTTCTTCACCTCTCCTCTTTCTCTCCCTCTTCTTTCTCTTCCTCTACCTCTCTCCTACTCCTCTTCTTCTGCTACTCTCCCTCTACTTCCCTCTTCCTCTACCTTCTTTTCCTCCCTCCTTCTCCTTCACTCCTTCTCCTTCTCTTCTCTCTCTCCCTCCTTCTTGCTCTTCTACCTCCTTCTTCTTCTCCACCCACTTCTTCTTTCCTCTTCTCTCCCTCCTTTTTCTTCCCTCCTTCTACTTCTTATCCTCTCCTCCTTCTACTCCTCTCCTCCTTCTACTTCTGATCCTCTCCTTCTTCTACTTCCTATCCTCTGCTCCTTCTACTCTCTATTCACTCCTTCTCCTTCACTCCTACTCCTTCACTCCTTCTCCTTCTCTTCTCTCTCTCCCTCCTTCTTGCTCTTCCACATCCTCCTTCTTTTCTCTCTTCTTCCTTCCACTCCTTCTTCTCACCTTCTCCTTCTCTCTTCCTCTTCCTCCTCTTCTCTCTCTCACCTTCTTTCTCTTCTCCCACCCTCTTCGTCTTATCCTCTCTCTCTACTTTTTCTCTTCACAGTCCAACAACCAAGGAGGGAGGCCGTATAATTTTTGGAGGGCCCAAGGAGGGTCCTGCGACGTCACGTTAATGGGGGGGGTTGACTAGGATCAAAGGCCCTAGATGGCCTGCGTAGAGTTGATGGGGGGGGGGGGGGGGGGGGAGATGACACGTGGGGAACTGGGTGGCGGAGCGGCTGCCAGCAGAGCTGCTATTGCAATCAAGCACAGGGGGAAAAGAGACCCCGTTCGGAAGGGCCCAGGGAGGTGGTGAGCACTTGTAGTCCAGGCGATGGGGGTGGCTACTGACGAGGCCTCAGGGGGGTTGGCGTAGTCAATTGCAGGGGGGAAGAGACCTCATTCGGACGACGCGCATGGAGATGGCACAACGCCTATTGTCCAGGCGATGGGGGTGGCTACAGACGAGGCCCCAAGGCTTGTGCAGCAAGATGGCGAGGCGTAACGGCGTGAGATGGGCATAGCCTCTATCTTCCTTTTTTTGGGGGAGGGGAGAATCCCTCCCAGGGGAGGGGAAGGGATAGTTGGCATGGCCACCCTCCACCTGGAGGTTGCATGCCTCCCTTGCCAAACCACCACTCCCACTCTCTCTCCTCCCCCCGACTACTGTTGGCAAGGAGAGAGGGGAGGGGAGAAAAAAATTTTGAGTTTAATGAAAGAAAAAATTTTCATTTTCTTTTAATATTTAAGGGGAGGGTTCCTATGCCCCTTACAATTACCCATCTTGACTTATGTTATGCACTGGGGTTTATTAGTCAGTTCATGCAGAAGCCTTGCAAACCACATTTAGATGCAGTCAAGAGGATCATGAGATATGTAAAGGGTACTCTAGATTATGGGCTGTTTTATGCATATGGAAAATCTCTTGCCTTTTAACAAGGTTTAGTAATGCTAATTGGGTTGGTTATGCCTATGATAGGAGGTCAACCAGTGGTTATGCATTTGGATTGGGAAATAGTATGATTAGTTGGCAGAGTAAGAAACAGCCTACTATTGCATTGTCTAGTACAGAAGCTAAGTACAGAGGAGCTGCCTTAGTGGCTTGTGAAGCAGTTTGGTTGATGAAACTGTTGAAAGACTTGGGAATATAGCTAGAAAGTAGAGTGAGATTGCATTGTGATAACCTCAGTAGTTATGTTGGCTAGCAATCCTGTCTACCATGCTAGGTCCAAACATATTGAAGTTCACTACCATTTCATAAGAGAAATGGTTCTTTGAGAGCAGAATTTTGGTGCCGGGAATTGCTTAAAAATAGCTAAAAATTATGAATATCAAGAGAAAAATATTCAATGTCAAAGGCGGCGGCTCGACCTAGGACGATTTTAAGCGTCAAAGTGCTTTAAAGGTGCCCGAGCGACACTTGTTGATTTTTCATAATTTTTCAGACAGTCGTGCGGGTTGACATGAGCTACTGGCCAATGCGGGATTCTAAGCTGGATGCCCAGGATTTTTCAGAGCTCAATTCCGAGTCCGGATGGGGAAATGGCCAAGAAGTTGGGCAAGATTTGAAGAGGTAGACATTAGAGTGGCCAAAGTGGGCATGACCTTTGGGAGACCAATTTTAAATGTCACATGAAAGAAAGGTGGAGGATGAAGATGAGAAATCGTGGAGAGAGAGAGAAGAAGCCCACGCCTGCATCACGCCGAAAAATGCGCCTTCATGGTGGATGATCATCATGGCTGCCTGCACATAATCCCCCCATCAGACATTGGCCCTTGCTTCCCTCCTAAATGCTGACTCTATCGCTGTCCTTCGCTCCTCAATTGATGGCCTGAATGCTGAGATGGAAATCTAGTCTTTCTCTCTCCTCCCTCTCTCTCTTCTAAAGGCAAGTTCATGTGGGAAGAGGAAGGAAGAAGAAAGAATGATGGAGGCTTGTCCGGCATTGATCGGATTGCTCCACGGGCTGGAAATGGTGATTTGTGATTCTCATGAGCATGAAGTACTGCTGATTTTCAGACTTACAGCCATGGACATGAAACCCGAAACACGCAAATAAGCAGTAATTCAAATTTTTCAAAGGAAATTTGAGATTTCATGGCTTTTGATTGATAAAATGTTGTTCATGTGGGCTAAAAATTGTTTATGTTACTGTTTTCCACGAGTACTTGTTGATCATAATCAGAAAATCAGAAAAATATGCATCTTGTGACTCAAAATAATACACTAAAACACGTAAAATATGGAAAATCAAGGGAAAATGATATTTTTGGGCATAAAAATGGAAAAATGAATAGGAACACCAACTAAATTTTCATTTTTGTTGCAAGAAGGAACTAAGGGCCACAGCCCATAACCTATTTTGAATTTTTAGTAATTAAATAATGTAGAAAATAGGGAAAATACAAGGAAAATAGAGGAAAATCACTAAAAATAGGAGGGAAATATATTTTGGGTGCGGAAAATTAATGAAAATTAAGAACAATGTTTGTGAATGTTTGTGGGGACTGAAACATGAGGATTTACCTCAGTTCAACCCCACCTTCTTGTTCTAGTGTGTCTTTTTCCCCTCTTTACACATAAAATGATGGCAAAATGTCTTATAAATCTATACAACAATACAACATTTGATCGATGGGAGGGTAGAGTAGTTAGAATGTGTCTAAATGTGGAGTCAAATGATGAAGAGATTGCTGTTTTTTGTTTGCATGCCATATAGGTCGGTGAATAATTATAAAATAAGGGCCTAATAGCACGAGGGTTTCCTCGGTGCTAGGTTCGTGCAACGCCGCATAAGAACGGTAGTTGAAAACCATTGAAAGGATGTTTTCCACATGTGCACAATATTGATTTTACAATTGTTTGAGCACCTGGCATCCACAATATGCATAAATCATGGAAATGTTTAAAGGTATCAGAAATCCTGGATGCACAGCAATTGTTTTCATTAGGACCTTGACCCACGTTGAGTGAGAGACAGGATACCCTAAGCCATAGGCTAGTCGTGGGGTCTAAGGGAAAGAGAAGTAAGGACAATGGTACATTCCTGTATACGATTAAATGGTACCTTGAGTGGATTTTGTGCGACATGTTTATATGTTGAGCGACGCATCGAGGGGCCAATCCCCAAGGTGTAGGAGAGTCGCAGAGGGGTGGCGGCACTCAGCCGTTGGAGGACCCCCTATGTCTGTGCTTCGTGCCATTAGGCAATGTGTAAGGGACTCCCTCTGAGGAGTAGTGGGTGAGAGAAGAGTGGACTACAAAGGACGTAATACAAATGCAAGATGTCTAGGAAGGCAATGTATGTGTCATCAACGCTCCTGGCCGCGAGGCCGTGGGGTTGTTGAGCGCGTGTGATAGAGGTCCGGCTAGTGCACGAGCCAGTGCCGGCCCATTCTAGGTTCCATCAGTGGTGCGTCTGCCAAGGAGCCGCTTAAAAGTGGCGGTCCTCGAATCCTGGTTGTCTAGGGACCAACTAGTAGTTTATGCCAAAGGACACTGTGATTGATCCGTTATTTATCGATAAGCATCGTTTAGCAGAAATCCAAAAGCAAGAAAGAGACGAAAGAGCTAGGCGACGTGCTGAAATTTTTAGGAGATATTCCCTTAAGCGTAGTGGTGCTGAACCCTTACGAGGGAGTGGATCTAGCAATCTTGGGGCCACAAGCAGTAAGTTAGGAGAAGGTGGAAGCTCTAGTGCTCCCCTTCCTTCCAAAAGCCAATCTATATCAAGTGCGGGAGGTGTAACCCCACCGTCCCCTATTCCTAGTGCAAATCCAATCCTCGTCATGGCGCAGCCCATTGCAATTCCAACAGGAACGACGGATTTGCCGGCTCTAGGTTACCCGCTACCCATTTTTAATGGGCTAGTTGAGGAAGATGCGGAACTCCACATTAGGGAGTTTCAAAAGCTGATGTTTAACTGTCGTATCCAAGAAGAAGGACATTTAATGATGTTCTTCAATATGACTCTCAAAGGAAGAGCCGCTATATGGTATCATGGTTTAGAAGCCAGAACCACATTGAATATTGATTCATTTTATGGAGCTTTTTGAAGGGAGTTTGCCCCTGAAAGGGGTGGGCAATATTGGTTGCGTGTACTCAACGTGACCCGCCAAGAACCACACGAGGATATTCGTGCTTATGCGAAGAAAATAAAAGAGGTTTTTCATAAGTTGGACACCTCTATTCCTATCCCCGCAGCTGCCCAATTGCAATATTTCCTACATGGTTTGGACTTTAACATCCAATTGCAGTTGAGTAGTGTCCCCTTGGGGGATATAGATACTGCCATTACACGAGCACAAGAGGTGGAATCCCGACTACAAGCAGCCTATGCTTCTCGAGGCAATTCAAATATGGGTTTAGTATTGGGAAACAATGTGGCGATGGCCAATGGCAGTAGTGGCCAAGGGATAGCGATGGCTAACCCTAATGGGAGGGGGAACATGATGCAGAATGTGCCTTTATTACCAGCTCCCCCTAGCATGTCGATGCCTACGGGCAGTCAAATGGCTCCAAATGGTGGAGGCCAGGCGGTCAATTCTAATACCATGCCTGTGGCTCAACAACTAGTGCCTAATCGAATTGTTAGGCCGATGGAACGACATGGTAATGACCGAGGCTATGAGTCGAGTGCTTCCAATGTTCTTGGCGAGGTTAAGGACATGATGAAGCATTATACCGACATGATTACGGAGCAGTATCGGCAAATAGCCGTTGATGTCAACTTCCTTAAAAAACAACAAAACTTGATAGGAAGTAGATACCCAGATGAGGGTGCACCTTCGAGGTTTAGTTGCAAATGGTGTGGTGGGCAGCACTATCCAAGAAATTGCCCAAATGTTAAGTGCGACATTTGTGGAAAATCCGGCCATTTAGCAGCTACTTGCTGGAGTAAGATCAGTTCCCTCCAGCGCGGTAGTCGGCAGCCAGGGCCTGTTAATCATCGTACCCAAGGAAATGATTCCCAGCGAGAAGACGGGCCTAAACAAATACTTCAATGACCAAAGACTACTGTGGAGGAGCTACCAAGTGGTAGTGGGGTTAGTTTGATTGAGGCTGTACGCGTTAATGATGCTAAAACCTCTAATCTGCGAGTTGTTCTTACAAGAGCTCAAAAGGGTAGAGAGGCCGACAAGGATAAGCCTGTCGACGGAAACCCTAAACAAGGTGACAAAGGAACTCAAGTTTTGGATCCTGCCATGGAAGGGGGACCTTTGAAGCCCGTAGAAAGTAAATCCGATAAGGAACCACCAAAGAAGAAGGTGAAAGTTAAAAAAGAGGCAATAAAGCCGGTTTAGCGACCTAAAGAGCGGATGGTTTGGCATGAAAAGCAAGCTCTATCGAACTATCATGAATTCGATTTGGCGAGCTCTCTTTGCGAAGTCAAGCCGGATGTGAATCTTCTGCAGCTGATTAAGCTTTCCCCTGGAGTACGCAAGGAATTTAGAAAAATCCTACGTACCGGGTATATCGTAGAACCTTTGGGTATTGCGCGAGTTGGTGATGACTGGTTCGAGCATGCTGAGAAGCATTGCCCAAGGGTTGCAGCCTATGTCGATGGGATATTAGTAGATTATGCCATTGTCGACATGGGATCATCTGTTAACATTATGAGTTCTAAATTGATGGAAAGGTTGGGTCTTGCGATCCAGAAAGATACCTCCACAATTCTCAGAATGGCAGATGATAGTTTGAGACAGCCGGAAGGCTGCATTACTAAGGTCCATGTCACTGTTGCAAATGTAGAATGCCTGTTGGACTTTAGGGTGATTCGTTTTGCAGGCCGGCCAAGTTACCAAGTATTACTCGGACGACCTTGGATTGGATCTTGCAAGCGGACTGCCAAGTAGATATACCCGCCGGTCGGCTGATATTCGGTAGAGGTGCCCAGTGTGTGGTGGTTGATGCTTATCCTGAGTCCCCGCAGAGTGAGAGAGCTCCTCTATCTTCTACAGAATTGGAGACATTAGAAGATTTATCTGCCAGTGAGACATCATCGAGTGATGAGTCGAAAGAGGGATTCACCACGGAAGACATCTATCAGATTACTTTGAACGAGCCGATAGAGGGCCAAGATCGTATAAGAGATGCAGATGTTATCGAGCTAGACCTTGGTACGCCTGATGATTCACGGCCAATCAAATTAGGTTCTATGCTCAGCACAGCAGAAAAGGAGGACTATGTGGCCTTGATTCAGGAATTCCGTGATATCTTTGCCTGGAGTTATGATGAGTTGAGGGGCATTCCTCCTAGTCTTGCTGTCCATACAATTCCGTTGAAAGAGGGCAGTCGTCCTGTATGGCAGAAAGTAAGGCGTATGCCTTTCGAACTGAGGGACGGGCTGTTTGAAGAATTACAGAAGCTTCGAAAAGCGGGTTTGATTTTTCCTGTGCAACACACGGAATGGTGTTCGCCGGTTGTGATCAGAAAGAAGAAAAATAATCAAATCCGATTATGTGTAGACTTTAGAGAGCTGAATAAGCAGACAGTTAAGGACTACTACCCGTTGCCATTTATTGACCAGATTTTGGATCAATTGGCGGGTAGGGAAATATATTCATTTATGGATTGCTTTGCACCGAAAGAAGTTCATAGCTTTCTGTCTTCGGTTGGTTATTACCGTAGATTCATAAATGCCTTGGCAGAAAGAACGTTGCCGCTTACAAATTTATTGTCCTTTAGCTGTTTGTTTGAATGGGGTGACCCTTGTAAGGTAGCATTCGAGGATGTGAAACAGGAGCTAGCAAGAGCTCCCATTTTAAAAGCACCTAAAAGAGGTGAGGTGTTCTATATATTCTCAGTAGCCACCATGTATAGTATCAGCTGCTGTTTAGCCCAAATTTGGGAAGAGAAGTGGTACCACCCGATTGCTTTTGCTAGCCGAAAGCTGGGGGTATCCGAAATCAATTATACCTACATGGAGAAGTTGTGTTTAGCGATGGTCTTTGGGACCAAGAAATTCAGGCATTATATTCTCTATGAGAAAGTCGTGCTTTATACGAAGGCGGAGGGACTTCGACTATTGATGAATAAGCTACAGCCGCCTAATTGTCTAGCAAAGTGGTTGATCACTTTGTAGGAATTTGATTATGAAATCAGGAGTAAGCCACCAAGGTTGCAAGGCATCATGGAATGTCTTGTGGACTTTGGGGAGCTGAAAGAATCTGTGGCTGAAGGTAGTGATATGGAGTTGTTATTTAAAATAGATACAGCATCTATTCCCTCCTAGTACGCTGCAATAACACATTATTTATCGACGGGAGAGGCGGGATCCAAATTATCTAAAGCCGAGAGAAGGAAAATTTAGCAGCAAGCGTTAAAGTTTTCCTTGATCGCAGGTACATTATATCGGCAAGGGGTTGATGACATCTATCGCCGATGTGTGATGCTTGACGAGGTGCCATTCATTTTGGAAGAGTGCCATGATTCTGCTTACGGTGGCCATTTTGCTGGATGGCTTACAGCACAAAAGGTGTTAAGAGTAGGTTATTGGTGGCCTACCATCTTCCAGGATGCGTTTGCGTATGTTAAGAGATGCGATATTTGTCAACGACATGATAGTCGAGAGAATAGGAAACGACCACTCACCCCTATTATGGCGATACTTCCATTTGAGAAGTGGGGAATAGACTTTGTGGGTCCTATTACTCCGTCGTCGACTGCCCAAAAGAGGTACATCATTGTAGCAACTGACTACTTCACAAAGTGGTCAGAAGCACGTGCAATAAGGAAAGATGATGCTAAAGAAACTGCTAGTTTCCTTCTAGAGCAGATAATATGCTGTTTTGGTCCGCCGAAAGAATTAGTGTCGGACCGCGGAACCCATTTCCTAAATAAGGTGATCAAAAGCTTGACAGAGACTTGGCAAATCAAGCATAACAAGACAACCCCATATAACCCGCAAGCCAATGGGCAAGTTGAAAGCACCAACAAGCAGCTTGTGGGCATCCTGTCCAAAATTGTGTCGGAAAAGAAATGGGATTGGGATAAAAAGTTATACGTGGCAGTGTGGGCCTATAATACGACTTTTAAACGAGCCACTGGCCATACCCCGTTCAAGTTAGTATACGGGGAGGAGTGTGTCTTGCCTTTAGAGATTGAGCTGCCGACTATTCGGTTTGCCATCAATCATTCTTTGAGTGATGAAGACGCACTTTTTGAGCGCTTGACGACACTGGCACATTTAGATGAGCTTAAGCTGCAGAGCTTATTGCACCAAGAAGTGGTGAAGCGCCGAATGAAGCAGCTACACGACCTTAAAGCCAAGAAATACACCTTCAAGAAAGGACAGCTTGTTCTGTATTATGACGCACGACGTGAATTATTTCCAGGCAAGCTAGAGCCCAAATGGGACGGGCCGTATAGGATCGTTAGAATAGGCAAGAATAAATCCACAGTCTTGTTAACTGACCTTGAGGGGATAGAATTTAAAAATAAGGTTAATCTTAATAAGATTAAACCTTATTATTTCTGATTGCACTAATACTACGACTGCCTTGCAAGTCTAGGCGGGATCGATCAAACGTCTGCAAAGGAGATCGTGATAGAGGTTGATGGGTCGTCTGATCCCTTATTTAGAACACCCATATTTAGAACAGAGGTATCATCAAGGAAAGCTCATTTGGTGGAGCAAAGGAGATGAGGTGACTGAGCAAGAAGGCGAGACATTTATTTGGGAGATCAAGGTCTTCTGCCATCACTGCCTACAAATTTTGACGAGCATCCCTGTTGAATTCAATGATGATGGAGGGATGGAGCCTACAGTCCACCCGTTGAATATGCTGAATTTCGATTATTATAATTACGAGTAGAGTTCCGGATGGTGGGATATGTAAACCCTTTATGGACGTACACCTTGTACTTTGATGGGGCATCCAGGGGTGCATGCAAAAAAGGAAGTGTAGGAGTTGTCATCCGAGACCCTCGACGACGCATTGTCATGAAGTTAGCCGCTTATCTCGGGGTGAATTTTACCAATAATATGGCAGAATACAAAGCCCTGATTATGGGTTTGAATATTGCAAAGAAGGGTGGTATCCGCCAGTTATTGGTGAAAGGGGACTCTCAGTTGGTTTTAAATCAACTCAATGGGACGTACATGGTACGAAACCCCATCCTTTGCATGTACCATCATACTGCCATAGCCCTGCTAGACGAATTCGATAGAGTGTCTTTTCAGCTGATTCCACGAAACTGGAATCAGTTTGCCGATTCATTGGCTAATTTTGCGTATGAAGAAGACCTCTTCTTTAATTGTGGCCCTTGTCCCGATATATCTATTGATGGTGAGACAGGCCCTGGTCGTTTGTGGGGTATGCTTTCTGAACATGCCCTCTTTGGCAGACGATGGTTGATCTGGGTGATGCAGAGGGTAAGCGAGACTCATCTGCCTTTATTATCTTGGACCCACAGACTGATTAGACGACATGTGATGCGAACACCTCTTGCGATATACGCAGGAGGGATGGGTCATAATTTAATGCACCTAGTTTAGGGCTACGAGCCTCTGTTCCCCTGGGAATGGTATGCTTTGAGGTCTATCATAGTTGTTTCCAGGAGGATGTTATGCAAAGTCATGTTTTATTTCATTAGGCCAAGAGGGCGGATTCAGTTTTGTAGCGAAATCATGTTTGATTTCATTAGGCCAAGAGGGCCATTTCCCTGTCTAGTGCGGGTGCGTTTAATTGGGTTTTTGTTTTAAGTGTTGTGCTGGACAGGTTTTGTGGTTCGTGGAATTTGGTGGAGCCTGGAGGAGCCTTTGCTGCGATGGAAGCTTCTTGTGGCCAATCCAGGTGATACCTCTCCTTTACGAGTACCTTTCTTTCTTCCTGTTATATGTGTATTTGTACTTGTCAAGGGGATATATTTTTGTTGGGGACTGGCAACTAAGGCATGAAGTCCCAGGTTTAGGCTAAGTATGTTTGAGGGAGGTCGGAGTAGTCATTGCCTCCTGTAAAGACATTGTCAGGCATCGAAAGACCTGTTTTAGAAGGAAGTCCTAGTGGCCCTGTTCTGCTAGCCTGCTAGGCAGCCGTTCTAGGAGTTCTTATTAGTAGTGAGGCAGTTAGAGAAGCCTGCCAGAAGATAACAATAATGATGCCAAGAAACCCTGAACATCCCAAAAGATGAATATAAATACGAAGGTGTGTAAAAAGGGGTTCTAACCCCTATCAAAGAAAAGAAAAGAAATGAAAATGTATAGGCAGTTGATCATTGCCTTGCGAAGGCCTGGTAGGTTCCTGGGGATGAGTCAGACCTGGGGCCGATACCTTGTCTTCCTAGGGGTGGCTTCTTGCTGGAAAAAAAAAAATATCAAAACAAGGAAGGTTGGAGCGAAAATAAAAGTGAGCGCTAGAAAAGGATTAAGTGTCGCCTTGTGAGGGCTTGGTAGGTTCTTGGGTGCCGAGACAGGTCTTGAGACCGATGCCCTGTTCTCCTTGGGTCACTACGCTCAGCTCCCTCCTTTTTACATGCCCAAGTATGTTACTAAAATAAAAACCCTAAAAGAAGAACTGTACTGAAAGAAAATACTCCTTGATCAGGCTATAGGAGTCCTCGCCTTGTAGGAGCTCCTAGTTGTGTTGTCTTAGTTGGTAACTAGTTCAGACTACCACTTAGGGCAACCTCTTTGATAGGTTTTTTAGTTTGGCTGTGTTGGAGCAGCTGGTTAGTGACTCGCTTCAGATCTTCTATTAGATGATGCTAGGCCTACTCCTTGTGGATGTCATGCCTTGGTTCTGTCCAGGGGGTAGGGTGAGCATTGTGCTGAGTTTTATTACATATTTGTTTTGTATCAGCTTGATGCTTCTTTGGTTGTTTATGTGCAGATATGTTCGTGGATTCGACGGGCTGAGTCGCCCTATCCCGTGGTCGCCAATGAGAGCGGAAATTTGGTGCTAGGAATTGCTTAAAAATAGCTAAAAATTATGAATATCAAGGGAAAAATATTCAACATCAAAGGCGGCGGCTCGACCTAGGACGATTTTAAGCGTCAAAGTGCTTTAAAGATGCTCGAGCGACACTTGTTGATTTTTCATAATTTTTCAGACAGTCGTGCAGGTTGACACGAGCTACTGGCCAATGCAGGATGCTAAGCCAGACGCCCAGGATTTTTCAGAGCTCAATTCCGAGTCTGGACGGGGAAATGGCCAAGAAGTTGGGCAAGATTTGAAGAGGTGGACATTAGAGTGGCCAAAGTGGGCATGACCTTTGGGAGCCCAATTTTAAATGTCACATGAAAGAAAGGTGGAGGATGAAGATGAGAAATCGTGGAGAGAGAGAGAAGAAGCCCACGCTTGCATCACACCGAAAAATGCGCCTTCATGGTGGATGATCATCATGGCTGCCTGCACATAACCCCCCATCAGACATTGGCCCTTGCTTCCCTCCTAAATGCTGACTCTATCGCCGTCCTTCGCTCCTCAATTAATGGCCTGAATGTTGAGATGGAAATCTACTATTTCTCTCTCCTCCCTCTCTCTCTTCTAAAGGCAAGTTCATGTGGGAAGAGGAAGGAAGAAGAAAGAATGATGGAGGCTTGTCCGGCATTGATCGGATTGCTCCATGGGCTGGAAATGGTGATTTGTGATCGTCATGAGCATGAAGTGCTGCTGATTTTCAGATTTGCAGCCATGGACATGAAATCCGAAACACGCAAATAAGCGGTAATTCAATTTTTTCAAAGAAAATTTGAGATTTCATGGCTTTTGATTGATAAAATGTTGTTCATGTGGGCTAAAAATTGTTTATGTTGCTGTTTTCCATGAGTACTTGCTGATCATAATCAGAAAATTAGAAAAATATGCATCTTGTGACTCAAAATAATACACTAAAACACGTAAAATATGGAAAATCAAGGGAAAATGATATTTTTGGGCATAAAAATGGAAAAATGAATAGGAACACCAACTAAATTTTCATTTTTGTTGCAAGAAGGAACTAAGGGCCACAACCCATAACCTATTTTGAATTTTTAGTAATTAAATAATGCAAAAAATAGGGAAAATACAAGGAAAATAGAGAAAAATCACTAAAAATAGGGAAAAAATGTATTTTGGGTGCGGAAAATTAATGAAAATTAAGAACAATGTTTGTGAATGTTTGTGGGGACTGAAGCATGAGGATTTGCCTCAGTTCAACCCCACCTTCTTGTTCTAGTGTGTCTTTTTCCCCTCTTTATACATAAAATGATGGCAAAATGCCTTATAAATCTATACAACAATACAACATTTGTCGATGGGAGGGTAGAGTGGTTAGAATGTGTCTAAATGTGGAGTCAAATGATGAAGAGATTGTTGTTTTTTGTTTGCATGCCATATAGGTCGGTGAATAATTATAAAATAAGGGCCTAGTAGCACGAGGGTTTCCTCGGTGCTAGGTTCGTGCAACGCCGCATAAGAACGGCAGTTGAAAACCATTGAAAGGATGTTTTCCACATGTGCACAATATTGATTTTACAATTGTTTGAGCACCTGGCATCCACAATATGCATAAATCATGGAAATGTTTAAAGGTATCAGAAATCCTGGATGCACAACAATTGTTTTCATTAGGACCTTGACCCACGTTGAGTGAGAGACAGGATACCCTAAGCTATAGGCTAGTCGTGGGATCTAAGGGAAAGAGAAGTAAGGACAATGGTACATTCTTGTATACGATTAAATGGTACCTTGAGTGGATTTTGTGCGACATGTTTATATGTTGAGCGACGCATCGAGGGGCCAATCCCCAAGGTGTAGGAGAGTCGCAGAGGGGTGGCGGCACTCAGCCGTTGGAGGACCCCCTATGTCTGTGCTTCGTGCCATTAGGCAATGTGTAAGGGACTCCGGAAGAATAATGGAATAACAACAACAATGAGTTGAGGCCCATCTTCTGCTCCACTTTGTCTCTCTCCCTCTCTTCCAACATCAACTAGGCAACATTTTTATGAGGAAAACAAAGACATGATATGTGATTTTGGTGCTCTATGTAGATGATTTGGTGATCACAGGTGATGACATATAGGGCATTGATGACATAAAAGCTATGTTGCAGAAAGAATTTTAGATTACAGACTTGGGAGAACTTATATTTTTCTTAGGCATTGAAGTTATGCCTACACCTCATGGGATAAGTATGATACAAAAATAGTATGCACAAAATATGTTGGAGAAGTTTGGCATGCTAAAATGAAAACCCATGGACAAAACATTGGAGAAAAATGTCAAGTTTGCTATTGAAATAGGAAATGTGATAGAGAACGTGACTATATATAGATAGATGGTTGGTAGTCTAATCTATCTCACTATCATTAACTTGAGTTATGCAGTTGGTTTGATAAGCTAGTTTATGCAATAGCCAAGTAAATCTCACTTAGATGCTATGAGAAGGATTTCGAAATATGTGATAAGTACATTATCTTATGGATATTCTATGAGCAAGGTAATCCTATTGAGCTTACACATTATTGTGATACAGATTGGGCTAGTTGTATGTATGACAAGAGATTGACTAGTGGATATGCATTTGGTCTTGGAAGTAGCATGGTTAGTTGGAGTAGTAAAAAACAACCTACTACAGCTCTCTCAAGTATAGAAGCAGAATACAAGGGTGCAACATTTGCTACATGTGAGGGTGCATGACTGGTTAAGTTGATGGATGACTTGGGGATTCGTGTGGAGGATAAACTAGTCAAGCTATATTGTGATAACATGAGCAGTGTGCTTCTAGCAAGCAATCTAGTTTATCATGCCAGGTCAAAGCATAGAGAGATACATTACCATTTCATTAAAGAAATGGTGCTTGGATAGACCTCATCCATGTGAAGATTGAAGACCAAGTGGCATATATCTTTACCAAATCCATTAGTAGAGATAAGTTCACTCATTTTAGATCGCTATTTGTGATATAGGAAGTGACTTGAGCTTGAGGGGGAGTGTTGAGACATGCAAACTCACCCTATGTAACACCTACTAACTCTATCGAGCAATAGATTAGCTGGATGACATGTGTGTGTAATAAAGTCGATTAGACTTAGCAGCTACAATTGGACTAAGTCTCTTTATACTACTTAACTTAGGTTGTATTACATTGTACTTTGTGTTACTCAGTTAGAGAAAAGTGTGATGAATAATGAAGAAGAAGAACATTGAGAGTTGTCTGATCTCTATTGTTCCTATCTCTCTCTCTCTCATCTTTCTAACATCGAGATGTCAAAGTTGGGGTAAAGAAGCTAGTCCAAGTGTTTGGAACCTTGAAAATGGGAAGAAGGGGTGTTTCAAGTGCTTATGCCTTTATCTACATGAATTAACCTTGAGACTAAAGTGGATGTAATTGGTTTACATATATGAAGGGATTTTTAAAAATGGAAAAGTGGATAACTCAAAGATTAGCCCAATGATTGAAGAAGTAATAAGGCTTATTCCTTTGAAACAAAAGCGTGAAATGAAAAAAAGACTTCAACTTGTGATTCTTGGTTCCTGTGGGGACGTCTCAGCTGGGACCGTCGACGCAAAACCACTTTGGAAACCTAAGGAAGATGAATCATTTTAGCCAAGCTATTTTCTAAAAAAACATTTTTGGCTTTTAAAGCTCAAAGGTTGAAGCTTGCAAAAAAAAAGAGCCCTCATTATCTAAATAGATGCATATTAGAGTGGATGATTCTAGTAGCTTATAAATAGAGGCAAGATTGAAGATTGAAGGTCTAGGTAGTTATTCTCAGGATTCATCATAGAGATATTACTTGATGTCGTGAATTGTTGTGACTGTAGTGCCTCAAGCCCAACAAGGCTCTCTTGGGATGCGTATCTTGAGTCAAGTGATTATCTTTGAATTATTTATAGCAATGGGTGTAACAAGTAGAGATCTTGGATGACTTTGGGGAGTTCCTTATTGATAGAGTTTTCATGATTTTTGGATGTATTTTGGATACTACATATTAGTGTGTGGGATTTTTTTTATCAAAAAGAGGATGTTTGAATCTTCTTCTTCATGGTATCAAGAGGATAGCAAGATTTTCTTTGAGTGCTTTCATTGTATTGAAGGGTTCTTATATCTTCATTGAGGTCTAAGATCTTTCTTAGAGAGTGTATATTGTACTTTCCTATGGTTTTCATTGAATACAAAAGGGTTCTCTTTGGTCTCTACACTTTCCCTCTCATGTTGCAGCCTTTTTCTCAGATCCCCTGTGGATTGTGGCTAAACACTACCTCCCCAACATCTTTGGTGAACCCAACATGAACCAACACAACTAGATTGCAAGATGGGAGACCACAATGACCATGAAATAGAGATTATTTTATAACAGAGTGTATGGCACAAGGATTGGAGAAAATCATGAGATCCATGACTTCACATGGAGATATGAGCTGATAAAGCACGAGGAGGCTGTGTCTAGGGCCTTATAGGATATTGTTTTCAAGATGAAGAGGTTTGATGTGTAATATCCCCCCCCGTGACCCTCGTGCCCCCCCATAGGAACCCCCCCCCTTAATGGGAAATTTTTTTTATTAAGTTTACTGCAAAATTTTTTATCTCTCCCTCTCTCTCCCCCTGCCGTGTGCATGGCGGGGGGTGTTCAAAGAGTAGAGAGAGAGAAAGAAAAGGAAAGACTCCATATCCATGAGCCTTCAGGCTCTCAAGCTCATTCCTTTATTTCCACACACTCTACTGAAAAGCACACACCCACTACAAGATAAAGTGACCTAGTGTAAATGTAGACTAGACTGACTAACTCTAGTCAGGTCACTGACTGACTACTAACCCGACTTATTTAATGTAGTCACATGTAGACAGCTGTACACACTAGCTATCATAGATGTCGGTCATAGATGAAGACACACTGACGGTGAGCTTGATTTCTAACACTCCCCCTCAAGTACTACCTGGTCTTCAGTCTTCACATGCTCTAAGTCAATCTGATCTGCTAAAACCATTTCCCTGATGAAATGGTAGTGAACCTCAATGTGTTTTGATCTTGCATAATAAACAGGGTTGCTTGCTAACATAACACTGCTCAAATTGTCACAGTTACAGCTTGACTTTGCTGTTCAAGTGTACTCCCAAGTCATTCAGTAACTTCTGTAACCACTTAACTTCACAGGCCGCTAAGGCCGCACCACGATACTCTGCTTTCGTACTGGACAATGCAACTGTAGGCTGTTTCTTACTCTGCCAATTGATCATGCTACTACCCAATCCAAATGCATAGCCACTGGTGACCTCCTGTCATATGTGCAACCAGCCCAGTCAGCATCAGTGTACCCCATCAAGTCAAGGGTTTTCCCATATGCATAAAACAGCCCATGATCTGTGGTACCCTTTACATATCTTAGAATTCTTCTGACTGCTTCCAAGTGTGGTTTGCGAGGCTTCTGCATGAACTGACTGATCAGCCCCACAGCATAACTCAAGTCAGGTCTAGTGATCGTGAGATAGATCAAGCTGCCTACCATCTGTCTGTACATAGTAACATTCTCAATCTCTGTCCCAACATCAATTTGCAGCTTGACATTCTGCTCCAAAGGCGTATCCATAGGCTTGCAATCAGCCATACCATATTTCTGTAACATGTCATGAGCATACTGCTTCTGTAGCAGCCATATGCCTTGAGGTGTAGAGACAACCTCAATCCCCAAAAAGTATTTCAACTCTCCAAGGTCCTTGACCTTAAACTCAGACTGTAAACATGTCTTTATTTCTGCAATCCCATTTTCATCATCTCGTGTAATGATTAAGTCATCAACATAGACAACTAGAAAAACATAGCCACTATCGGTCTTCTTCGCAAACAGACTATGATCAGCATCTCCCAATTGGAAACCATGTTTCTGTAAATAACTGCTGATGCGAGCGTTCCATGCTCTGGGTGCTTGTTTCAACCCATATAATGCCTTTTTCAGCCGACATACATGTGCTGGAAATTCTCGATGTACATAGCCTTCAGGCTGTTCCATGTAAACCTCTTCCTGTAATTCTCCATTGAGAAATGCATTCTTTACATCCATCTTCCATAGTTTCTAGCCTCTAGCTGCTTCCAAAGCAATCACAGTTCTAACTGTAGCCATCTTTGCTACAGGGCTGAAAGTCTCCTCATAATCAAGACCATACTGCTGCACATACCCTTTTGCAACCAGCCTGGCCTTATATCTTTCCAATGATCCATCTGATTTACATTTTACCTTATACACCCACTTGCATCCAATAGGTGTTTTGCCCTCAGGCAACTGTACCAAATCCCATGTACAATTTTCAGCCAAAGCTGAATATTCCTCATCCATAGCAGCACGCCAATTCTCATCTGAAACTGCCTCATCAAACTTACTTGGTTCTCTAAAACCTGTTACTTTCGTCATATAAGCATAATGACGGGCTGAATATCCAGTGTAAGTATACCTGTCAATAGGTCGTCTGACCCTCTCTGATCTCCTGAGCTGTGGCTCACTGTGAGCTTGCCTCTCATGAGGCAGCACATAACGGCTCTGTCTAGCACCTGGCATCATAACAGATGGAATCCTCAATTCACTATCTAAGCTGTCACTGCTAGATGAATCATAACCTGCAGTGAGTGGACCTGTTACATCTTCAAAAACCTTTTCTTTTCCCTTATCTGTTCTCCCCCTCCACTGACATATCCGTGTCAGTGGATGCAATAGTGCGACTCCGTAATCGTCCTGTCCAAGGACTCACTGTAGATGATACATCACCTGTCTGACCAGTCATGGAAGTACTCTCTGCAGGAGTATTTTCAGCATGACTCATACTGGGTGAGCCATCAATAGGCACTGCAACAGGATTCCCATACCAAGATGCTAACTCATCAAATACCACATCTCTGCTTATGAGTGTCTCATGCGTAGAAGGTACATAACACTTATAAGCTTTCCGTTCCTGTGCATATCCAATAAACACACTTTTCACTGCCTTAGGATCCAGTTTCTTCCTCTTCTCATCCGGTATATGCACATATGCAATGCTGCCAAATACCTTCAAGTGTGAAATATCAGGTTTATGACCA
Organism: Lygodium microphyllum; assembly: GCF_053477565.2. Lineage (NCBI taxonomy): Eukaryota > Viridiplantae > Streptophyta > Polypodiopsida > Schizaeales > Lygodiaceae > Lygodium > Lygodium microphyllum. Next base: position 46,841,877 of record NC_141156.1, read on the forward strand.
TACAGTCGTTCATACGGAGTGACATCATGAATCCCTGTTGTAGGGGTTCGATTCAGCACATATACAGCAGTCACCACTGCTTCAACCCAATAACTATTTGGCAGACATTTTTCATTCAGCATAGCTCTAGTTGACTCCATCAAATCCTTGTTTTTCCTCTCTGCAACACCGTTTTGCTGCGGTGTATAACTGCATGTGAGCTGTCTTCTGATCCCATGTTTAGCAAGATACCTGTCAAAGTAGTTTGAGACATATTCACCTCCTCCATCTGATCTCAAACATGATATGTAACAGCCCAATTCATTTTCAACATGTTTCTTGAAGTCTTTGAATGCATCAAACACATCATCCTTATGTTTCAAGATATAAAGCCAAGTGTACCTATTGAAATCATCAATAAATGAGACATAATATCGTGCACCGCCAAAAGAAGCATTATGTGAAGGACCCCAGACATCAGAGTGCACCAATTGTAAAGGCCTAGTGCTGTTTTTTACATGTCTCATGAAAGGAAACCATGCTTGCTTCCCAAACTGACATGCAGGGCATACATGACCAAAATCATTATACTTGAATTTAGGTAATCCAAGTACTACTTCTTTCTGCTGCATAGATTTCAGCTTTTGTACATTGACATGTCCGATTCTCTTGTGCCAGATCTCTACATCTCTGATGGCACTCTCATCATGAGCAAACATGGCTGCTTTAAGTTCAGGAATGGTCGCTTCCAAAGTAAACATCCTGCCATCCCTTCTGCCCTTGGCAATTAGCTTGCATCCATTTCCATACTCCTCAATGAAACATCCATCCTTGTTAAACCTCACTTGCAGATTCTGTTCTGCCATTTGACCCACAGACAACAAATTCTTTGTTATGGTCGGTACATGTAAGACATCATGCAAGCCTTTCTTATTGCCATCAGGCATCATCAATGGAACAATCCCTTTATGCTTTATGTCATGTTGGGTATCATCCCCAGTACATACATGACCATGTGTACCTGCAACCATCTCATCAAACCACTCTCCATGCGGGGTCATGTGGTTTGATGCTCTAGAGTCAATGTACCATCTGTCATCTCTATCATGTCTCGATGCATTTTTAGATACATGCTGCATGGCAAAGAGTCTATCTACTGACTCATCATGAGCACCACTAGAAGATGCATAGTGCCCATGCTGTCTGCCCTTTGCCTTCATATCTCCTTGCTTCTTGTAACAATCCTTTGCAATATGCCCATACCGGCCACAATAATGGCAGTCCTTGTCCCTATTGGACTGATCAAACGACTGCCATGAACCAGAACCACCACCTCTACCTCGGGGTGATCTCCCCCTGCCTCTAAACCCACCAGATCCACGTTGGCCTTGTGTATTTGCACCATGCCAATTACTCTGCTACTATTGCTGTCCATAAGTATTACGAGTGTCACCACGACCTCGAAATGAACCACGACCTCTAGATCCTCTGCCACGCTGGCTAGAGTACAACACAGTGTCTCTACTCTGAGATGCACTAGAACCTATATTCAAACCAAGTTTGACTTCCTCATGCAGCAACAAAGTAACTAGCTCTTTCCAGCTAGGGGGCTCTTCTCTGACAGAAATGGAAGTGTCAAAAGCTTTGTACTCTTTGCCTAAGCCATTCAAAGCAACAACAATCATATCATCTTCTGATACACTTGAGCCAATAGTAGCAAGTTGATCAGCTATGGTCTTAATCTCCGTAGTATACGTCTGGATGCTCTTGCCATTCCTAGACATGTTGTTGAAATGTTGTTTCAACTGGATCTTTCTTGCATGTGTCATGGTTCCATAATTTTTCATCAGTATGTCCCAAGCATCCTTCGGAGTCTCACATCCAGTGATTTGAATTACCATAGCATCAGATATACATAAGGAAAACCAATGCAGCACCTTGCATGCTCTTTCATTCCATAGCCTGTAGGATCTTTTCTGTTCATTTGTTGAATTGTGTGCAGGCAAGTCAGGAGCAACTTCATCTCCTGTACATAAATCCCAATAACCTCTGCCAACCAGAAAGTTTTTCATTCTGAATTTCCATAATGTAAAGTTCTTATTATCCAACTTCTCTCCAACTATCTGAGTGATATTGTCAGTCCCATGTGCATTAGCCATGATGCAATAGACTGTCTATCAAGTGCCTGACTCCCTGCAGTCCAATAAATATGACTGACTAAGTTCAGTTCGTAACAGTTTATGACAGTTTTCTGCACTAAATTGCAGAAAAAAACCAGGGTATTTCAGCCCATTGACACCCCAAAACAACCCATAAACAAGTGGTCTCAACTGTAGATATAACTGTCAATACATAAGCTATGTGTTTGCTTCAGCTTAAGCTTATGTAACCTCACTGCCAGGGTACATACATGCAGTCTGAAAACTGTAAACTGTGAGTAACCAGCAGCAATTTCAAGTCCAAAACTGAGTGTGTCAACAAATTCAGTTTCAAGTTGCAGTCAACCAGAATTCAGCATACCAAGCTCCAAGCAGCTCCAAAATGTCTTTTGACCATGTCATACATTTACTTTGTAGTGGCAAGTTCAATACATGAGCATCTGAGTAGGCATAGACAACCTGTCTTCATTGACCAATGGCATAAACCTCATGAGTTGTTTGTAATTAACCAGGACAGTGTAATTGCATTTACTTCAGCTTCAAAATTCAGTTTTCAATGATGCTCATTGCTTGCTTCAATTCTCCATGCATTCAACATGTATAGGCCAATTCATATAGATGATGGAACCCCCAAGATGACCTGTATTGCTTCAGTAATGCACAGTACTTGTCATTGACTGTGTATGACAGTTTTCAGCCTGTCATTGATTTTCGGATCTGAGTATTCTGTCATTGACTGTGTATGACAGTTTTCAGCCTATCATTGATTTTCAGATCTGAGTATTCTGTCATTGACTGTGTATGATAGTTTTCAGCCTGTCATTGATTTTCAGATCTGAGTATTCTGTCATTGACTGTGTATGACAGTTGTCAGCCTGTCATTGATTTTTAGATCTGAGTATTCTGAGCAAGAGATCTCAGCTCCAAGACATTTGATCCAATGTATACATGCTTTGACACATTCTTGTGCTCCAAAGATGCCTTCTAAGTGTAGTACAAGGCTCCTGTGTGTCAGTAATGATTGAATGCATGCTGTCCATTCATGTTTACAGTAGTTCAGAAATGATTACAGGTCTATGTCTGTCACTCCAGCTCATAATAGAGCTCCCACACAAGCATTTACTCCTTGCACACTTCAAATACCTTCAATAGTGAGCATACATGCTCTATGAACCTTGTCCAGGTGCCCCACTGAAGATTGACAGGTTGCTGTCCACTCAGATCAGCAAGCATAGATTTTCAGATACAGGTTGCTGTCCATTCAGATCAGTAGGCGCAGATTTTCAGATACAGGTTGCTGTTTTTCAGGAGGCAGTCCACGATTTTCAGACCCAAGTTGCTGATTTTTAGGAGGCAGTCCACGATTTTCAGAAGGCAGTCCATCCTGATTCCTTCCTTTGACTATAGCTTCATTTGCAAGTGTCCAGCTTCTTCCTCATTCCTTACTTCCATCTCCTTTGCACTGCAAGTTGTCATGCCCATTCTCCCACAGCCTCATGGATGAAGCTCTGATACCATGTTCAAAGAGTAGAGAGAGAGAGAGAAAGGAAAAGACTCCATATCCATGAGCCTTCAGGCTCTCAAGCTCATTCCTTCATTTCCACACACTTAACTGAAAAGCACACACACACACAAGATAAAGTGACCTAGTGTAAATGTAGACTAGACTGACTAACTCTAGTCAGGTCACTGACTGACTACTAACCCGACTTATTTAATGTAGTCACATGTAGACAGCTGTACACAGTAGCTGTCATAGATGTCGGTCATAGATGAAGACACACTGACGATGAGCTTGATTTCTAACAGGGGGAGAGAGAGAGAGAGAGAGAGAGAGAGAGAGAGAGAGAGAGAGAGAGAGAGAGAGAGAGAGAGAGAGAGAGAGAGAGGGAGTGAAGTAAATGGGGGGCATGCATCCCCCCAAGTGGGAGGGGTGGCGGCCATGCCACCCTCCTCTCCCCCTCCTATAAAAGGGGAGGCTCCCCCCTCCTTGCGGACAGACGGCGCTTCCCCCCCTCCAGCCTTGCTAGGCATGAGCGCCCCCCTCCAACCTTGCCAAGCATGAGCGCCCCCCCTCCGGCTCTGCAGTCCGCGACCCCATCAAAACCCCAACCCTTTTTGATTTTGACAGGCCGACAAGAGAGAGAGAGAGAGAGAGAGAGAGAGAGAGAGAGAGAGAGAGAGAGAGAGAGAGAGAGAGAGAGAGAGAGAGAGAGAGAGAGAGAGAGAGAGAGAGAGAGAGAGAGAGAGAGAGAGAGAGAGAGAGAGAGAGAGAAGGTTCTAGAACTTTCATTTCATGCTTTTATTTCAAAGGGATAAGCCTTATCACTTCTTCAATCATTGACCTAATCTTTGAGTTATCCACTTATCCATTTTTTAAAAAATCCTTTCACACCTAAACCAGTTTCATCCACTTGACTCTTAAGGTCACTTCACATAGACAAAGGCACAAACACTCGAAATACCCCTTGTGCTCACTATCAAAGTTCCAAACACTTGGACTAATTTCTTTACCCCAACTTTTACATCATAAGAAGTCTATGCATAGTTCTGCCATCCTCACTAAAGTCCCAACATACATATGAAAAACACAAACACATACTTTGACAAACTAAAGTACTGTCAGATGATAGGTCTCCCAAGATTTATGCATGTGGATGTGCAGTGCCACGACATCCATCCCCTCTAAACTTGCACACCTCCAACATGCACTAGATATCATAGGGCACTGGGATAAAAAATCTTTATATGTATTTCCCAAGGTGTCATGTTCTCAATCAGTCTTCCACCCGAATCAAAAAACCTAACAAGTGCAAGCTCAATTGTGAACACATACCCCTCTTTGTCTTCCTCACTATCAAACTGCCCATCTTCCACTAGATTCTCCTTTGTGTCTGTCTTTTATATGTATCTATTTTCTCACATATATAGATCCTTCTCTCTACCTTGGGTGTCCTCCAATCATCCTCAATGAACTTTTTTGAATCATGTGTCATATATAATAATTTACATCCATTGGACTCAGTCTCATCTTGCCCAAACAACTCTCCTACAAGTCCACCTTGCAAAAAATTGCTCATATCTTTTGGATCGTAACTCAGATTGTCAGCCCTCTACTTTGTTTGCTGAAATAAATCAGCATCCAACCGCTTTTCCCAATTAGTATCATCCTATATCTCAATTTTCAGCATGTTTGCAATATTTGCAAGAATTTTTGAATTTGTAATGCCTACATAATCCTGGATCACCCTTTTCTTCTACACATCTCTCATAATCTGCTCAAAGCTAGGTCTAGTAGGAGAAAAAATTTGCTCACCCCCTCTAGCCAATATTTTCAAAGTACATGTATTATCATTATCTCTCTTTTTCCTTTCCTCTATAACCTTCTTTTCCTTTGACTTTTTCTCTATTTTCAAACCATAAGTTGAATTGTCCTTAACAACAAAAGTTGATCATGCTGCAAGCATATCCTCAAGTATCTTCTTCATTCCACCCTTACCAAAATTCAAAGCTATAGGCATACTTGTCTCCCTTGCACAAATATTTCCATCTTGACCCCAGAAAACCAAATTCTTTCTTTTAATATCTTTGAATGACTCACAATCTTTGCACTCAGCTTAGGGCTATCACACCAAATGTATCTTTTCACATAATCTTTACTAGGTGGAGCTTGTGAAGGACCAGCTCGTCCAAGTTCATCAATCTTAGCCACTTTAGTCAGCAAGTCTCTCATGTTCTTCACCAAATCTTTTATGGCATCCTCCTCCCCTAATATTGGAATAGAATCTGAAGGCTTCTGTGGCTTAAGCAGAGGCTCATGCAATGATGGATTTGTTGTAGTCCATGATTCCATCATTTTCTCATGCCATCTTTGCCTCTTTATCAATTTAAATACTACATCCTAGACACCTTCCCAATTCCTTTCAACCCATTCTCTATAGAATTATCTTCTAGAAGCTCTTCTAACTATATTTATAGTGGAGGATCCACAGTCGGTAGAAAAAGTAAAGCCTTCTCTAGAAGAAGACAAAGCTACTCAGCATTGCTCAATTGCTCATATCTTTGCTCAAACTCCCTATGCAACTTGGTAATAGAAAAGCCCTTGCTAGGATTCATGACCCATTCTAGGAAAGAGCACTTGATTACTCAATCCGCATCCTCAAGAAATAACTAATCTTTTAAAGCCTTCTTGAAACTAACCCATGTCAAACCATGTTTCCTGTATAGAGTCTAGATGCATGATTGTAGCTCATAAGACACTACTTTTGCTGAAATATCTAAACATCTCATTATTTAGACGTTTGCAAACTCCAATTACTCTTAATACTCTCACAAAAACCTTGAGTTGTTCTTGCCATCATGTAATGTGCCCGCTCCTCAAATCGTGGGACACGTCTTAGCAGTCCATCGAGAGATATATCTAGAAGATGTCACCTGGCACTCCCAAGGAATGACATGGGTTTGCCAACTAGGGTCTCTCGAGTCTGCCCTGCAATGGAACTTATCCGGCCGTTCCCACTAGGATCGAGTCCGGGTTCCTTGTAGTCGGGTCTTCCTAACAGCCTTCTAGCGTCGGTCTATAACTGCTCCACTTTGCGCAGACACAATTGGGCCAAAGTAGACTCATACCGCACTTGGTTCAAAGAGAATGGGAAACGAGAGGGATGCATCACTCGACCTCTCTGCCCATAGGGCATAGTCCCATTCTGGTCCCCTAAAACGGTATGAATCAGGTTTTTAACTTACAAGTTCTAAGGTCCTTGTCTATCTAATGTTCGCATCAAATAACTTCCATTGAGGAAAGCTCTCGGCTAATCGAGACCACCCTATCATAGGATGGACCCGACAGTCACATCCACCATGCTTCCCTCGGGGGTTGTTTTAGTTATCTAATTACCTACCACATTATGTTTGACACATAAAAGCAGCTTTCTTAATTAACCCATTAATCACAGGTTCCTTTACGTAATTTAGGGCACAGAAACAAAGACAAGATAAAAAAAGATCAAACACTTAACTTATCTTTAGATTAATGTTTGTCTCCTGCCCATATAGGAGAATTAAGTGTTCCTTTCTGCCTCCCCAGAAAAATCCTTCCGTCTTCTGGCAATAAAACCTGAAGGTTTATCCTACCAAGATTCCGCCTTGTAACTAGTATCAAGGCCTCGAGATCCCATCTCGAGTAATGTAGAATACTTGTGTAGGGTCCAGAGGCATTGGGATTTATAGCCAGAGCCCCCACTAGCAACCCAAGCGTCCTCCTACGCCAAGTAATTTTCACAAAGAGACCTCTCGCGGTGGGTTTGGTCCACATTCTCGGCGCAGATTCATAACCCCCTTGGTTAGGGTTTGGTGGTTTGCGGGGGGTAGCTAGTGCCATCCTTCCTTAATTATCCCTTTAGGAAATCAACCACAGCTGAAGCAACCAGCTTAAAAACAATTACTAGGGAAAACATGCCTTTTGTTTCCATGGCAATCAGTCATCTCAGACCCGGCCATGCAATCATCAATCACACCCCACTTGGGTTAACATCCAAAACCACATTAACAAATAGTTGAATGCACAACCTCTTGCTTCAAGGCATCGCAATCCCATTGCATGCACAACCATAATTTAACTTGGATATATTAAAACACTTTTACTTTCAAACAACCAAGTGTAACTTGGGTCAACAATCCATCTTTAACAAGATCAACCTTTGTTAAAACCATTTCAACAGTTCCAAGCAACATGCTTAGCATGAATCAACTATCCTAAAGTTTGCTCTCCCCCTTGAGTTAGGGATTCGCAAGGTCGATTTAACAAGTTCCTTCTAGATCCTTTAAATGAGCTAAGTGATTTCATCTTGACCTTTATTAATCCTGGATACCTATTTAGGGTAGAAGATCAATCCAATTCCTAGAGTAGTTATCTAATATCACAGGTCACCAAGTGCTAACCTATCAAGAGTACATTAATGAGATTCCAACCTGATTAGCCATAGGTTATCCAATCTTCATCTATCGGCTAGAGTTCGGACAAGGATCTCTAAACGGAATTTCTTTTAGAACTACCGTTCTAACAATGTTTATCGTGCAATCCCATTGTGTGTGCAAGTTAACATATATTGACATGTGCATGATCTAACTGTTACTTTAATGTACTTAATCATCCTTGCGCATGAAAAACCGGTTTGCAATCTTAGGATGTTATTGCATTTTTTTGATAAGGGAGTATTTTTATCCCTTTCAATGCGAGGCTCCAATCCTTTCCATGAAAATAATGCAAGATTCTAGCTCTTTCTAAATACAAACTAAGGTAATCCATTCAGTGTATAATACAAAAATATCTTCTATTATTAATCAGTAGAATGTTCTTCATGCAAGTGTTTATGTCAGGCATTTCGGCATCTTATAATGTGTTTTCCTTAATCAATTTTACCTATCATTTCATTGACCATAAACATGAAATATCCTATGATTATTACAACTGTCGTAACTAGATTCATGCCTAGGTTCTTTACCTATCAAACCATGCAATATGAATTTTATTATGATCCCCTATCCTCATGAGATAAGCAAGACATCGAAGCAGTACCTGATTGTGGGGAGAAACTTTAGTGTTTACCCTTGGCAGTGTGTTTGCATGGGTGGTGGCATCTTGACCCGAATCTCCGTCCATGGTTATGGGATTCCCATTCACTTGGAAAGATCTCCGCTTCGGGGCCATCCTCAATTATGAGACTCTCTGATTCGTGGAGAGAAAGTCCGTAAGAACCTTGGCCAAGAGACAATGTACGAATGGGGAGCGCCTATTGGGAGCCGTGTATCTCATACATAAACTTCGGTAGAGAGCTTTAATGGGATGCGTCTTCTTGTGTAGGGATTGCACAACTCTAGCACTCCAATGCCACCTGAGCATATCCTGATGATGATGATATACTCCCAAAGGCACAAAAAGGGAGCCCGTGCGTGAATTGGGCTTGGGGGGGGAATGTAGACCTCGATTCGATGCGCTCCTCACTCCAATCTTGAGCTCCCGTACTCGTGCTCTGATACCAACTGAAAAGAGAGGGGGAGAGATCCACAACGGAGAGTGGATGTCATGGGATATGGAGGCTCAGCTCTCTTCATGTTGATCTTCTTCTTCTTCTTCATTCTTCCCCTCTCACAGACACACACAAGTGGTATCCTCAAAGTGATAGATACCCCAAACTTAAGGACACTTTACATACGCTTGTACTTTAGATACATACAACCATAGGATATGACTTAGGATATGTCATATTTATCAACAAGGAGAAAGATGAATCATTATAACCAGCCCATGTTTTTTTTTTTGGCTTTTAAAGCTCAAAGGTTGAAGATTGCAAAAGAAAAAGCCCTCATTATCTAAATAGATGCAGATTAGAGTGGATGATTCTAGCAACTTATAAATAGAGGCAAGTTGACGATTGAAGGTCTGGGTATCATAGAGATATTACTTGATGTTGTGAATTATTGTGACCTTAGTGCCTTAAGCCCAGCAAGGCTCTCTTGGGATGCCCATCTTGAGTTAAGTGATTATCGTTGAGGGCAAGATGAGACTGAGTCCAATGGATGTAAATTATTATATATGACATATGCTTTGACAAAGTTGATTGAGGATGATTGGAGGATACCCAAGGTAGAGATAAGGATCTATATATGTGAGAAAAGAGATATAGAAGAGATAGATGCAAAGGAGAATCTAGTGGAAGATGAGAAGTTTGATAGTGAGGAAGAGGAAGAGGAGTATGTGATCACAATTGAGCTTGCACTTGTTAGGTTTTTCAATCTGGGTGGAAGAATAATTGAGAACATGACACCTTGGGAAATACGTATAAAGATTTTTTATCCAAGTGGCCTATGATACCTAGCACATGCTGGAGGTGTGCAAGTTTAGAGGGGATGGATGTCATGGCAATGCACATCCACATGCATAAATCTTGGGAGACCTATCGCTTGACAGTACTTTAGTTTGTCAAAGTATGTGTTTGTGTTTTTCATATGTATCTTGGGACTTTACTGAGGATGGCAGAACTATGCATATACTTACTCACAATGTCAAAGTTGGCGTAAAGAAATTGGTCAAAGTGTTTGGAACCTTGATAGTGAGAACAAGGGGTATTTCAAGTATTTGTGCCTTTGTCTATGTGAACTGACCTTAAGAGTAAAGTGGATGAAATTGGTTCAGGTGTGAAAGGATTTTTAAAAAAATGGAAAAGTGGATAACTCAAAGATTAGGTCAATGATTGAATAAGTGATAAGGCTTATGCCTTTGAAACAAAATCATTAAATGAAAATGAGACTTCAACTTGTGATTATTGGCTCTTGTTGGGATGTGTCAATTAAGACCATCCATGCAAAACCACTTCAAAAACCTAAGAAAGATGAATCATTATAACCAATCTGTGTTCTAAAAAACAATTTTGGATTTTAAAGCTCAAAGACTGAAGCTTGCAAAAGCAAAATCCCTCATTATCTAAATAGAGGCATATTAGAGTGAATGATTCCAACATCCTATAAATAGAGGCAAGTTGAAGATTGAAGGTTTGGTCAATTATTTTCAAGAACTATCATAGAGATATTGCTCGGTGCTGTGAATTTCCATGACCTTAGTGCCTTAAGCCTAGCAAGGCTCTCTTAGGATACGCATCTTGAGTCGAGTGATTATTTTCAAATTACCTACAATAGTGGGTATAAAGTGCAAAGATCTTGGTCGAGTGATACAGACAAGAGGTTGAAAACATGCTTTGGACATGGGGATCTTGGAGCATCATGTTTTAATTTGAATTGTATAGAAGGGGCCATGAAATGCACTCCTTGAATTTTAGGTTTACAAAAGGGATATAGCTTTTTCCTCCAAAATTCACGAAAGGGGTATATAAAATGGTGCAAAAATTTTAAAAAGGGGTTTTTAAACTATCCTTTGAATGCATGTTATATAGAGGACTTCTATAAGTGACCCCTTGTGAGCAACACACTAGGGAAGTCATCATTCAACTCTTCTTAGCTTTGCCTGATCTAGCATTTGAGTTATGATGGAAGCCTCTCAACTAATCAAGACTACCCTACCATAGGACTACCCACTTCCCTCAAGAGTTTCTTTAGTTTTTAAATTATTCTAGCACAACCTAGCTAGACATATATAAATCAGCTTCATTAATTACTCCTTTTTAAAAATATTCATTCATGTAATTTGGACATAAACACCAATACAAAGAAAATAATATTTTCAAAAAACATTTATTTAAATTTGTATTATCTTTATCCTAATAACTATTATTGTCTGTATCTAGACTCTGCTCGAAGGCCAAAATAAACCACCAAATCCACCCTCAACTAGCATCACAACTTTTTGAGAGATCCATCCGAGCTTGCAAGGGGTAAGCTAATCTTAGCATGCTATAGGTTTTCAGAATTTCATTCCCTTCATCATATTTCATAAGATTACAGCCAAAATCCTAGTCCTCTTTCATAGATTAGAGATCCATCATCATCTTTCATGATTGTTGAGGCATGAAAAGGCACAAAAATCCCCAAATTTTGGGGCACAAATAAAAAATGCCCCCCCCACCTTCTCGACATGAATTTTGCATGTTTTTTCAAAGTTTCATTTGAGTTTCATTTCATTTATAAATTATCTAGCTCAAAACCTCCATGTTCACACTGCACAAACCAAGTGGTTTCAACCCGTTTGGAGGGGCAAACGGACTCAGAATTGTGATCCAACTAGACGAATGGCTCTTGACATCAAAATCTATAAAGCTGGGCCCCATTGCACACTTTTCGGCTCCCGAATCACATAGCTGCTTTAGAGCGCTAAACCTTGTAGGGATTAAATGGGGGGTCAAACGGACTCCGATTGACGAATGAAGACTTGCATTGGATTCCTAGCATCGAAGCCCACTTAGGAAAACTCCAGCTCTCAACCATTCGTTACCATTCAATTTTGCATGAAAATTTGGTCTTTGACGCCCCTCGGTCACTTTTCTGCTCCAAAAATGGGATCCAATGCTTCAAAAACGGGTCTCAACATTCACCTCTCATTGACAACCATGGGATAGGGCAACTCAGCCCATCGAATCCCTCAAGCTGAACATTTTTGTTTAATAGATTTTTCTTTCAGGATTTTATTGTTTCCATACTTGAGTGTGTAAAAAGGAGGGAGCTGAACATAGTGACCTAAGAAGAACAATGCATCGGCCTCAGGTATTGTCTCAGTACCCAAGAGTCTACCAAGCCCTTGCAATGCGACACTTAATCCTTTTCTAACGCTCACTTTTATTTTTGATCCAACCTTCCTTATTTTCCTTATTTTCTGACTAAATTCCATCCTTAGGAAGACAAGGCAACGGCACTAGGTCTGACTCATCCCTAGGAACCTACTAGGCCTTCGCAAGGCAATGAGCAACAACTCATAACATTTTTCCTTTATTTAATTTTATTTTTATAGGGGTTAGAACCCCTTTTTACAAACCTCTGTATCTTTTTTTATCTTTTAGATATGCAAGGTTTTTCCTTCTATGTATATTTTTTTCTGATAGGCTTTTCTAACTGCTCACAACTAATAGAAACTCCTAGAATGGCTGCCGAGCAAGCTAGTAGAATAGGGTCACTAGAACTACCCTCTAAAACAGGTCTTTTAATGCATGACAATGCCTTTGACAAGAGGCAATGACTACTCAGACCTCCCTTGCACAGACCTAACCTAAACCTAGGACTTCATGCCTTGATTGCCAGTCCCCAACAAGAAAAAATTTCCCACATGTACATGGACACATAAAAACAAGGTACTTGTAAAAGGAAAGAGATCACCTAGATTGGGCCACAAGAAGCTTCGACGTAGCAAAGGCTCCCCCCAAGTTCTACTAAATCTATCTAGCACAAGACTAAAAAGGAAAACTATTAATTGCAATTACACTAAATAGACACATGGCCCTCTTGGCCCAAAGAAATATAACATTTTAATCAACCAAATACATGGTTTTCTTGGCATATACATTGCATCTTATCTGGCTAGCCAAGATGAACCAAATATGTCATGAGATGTAAGGGCTAGCCCCATGATACTTATGCTACATAGCTCAAGGCTTGATCTTGGGCTTTTGTAGATCCACTAGCCCAAGCCTTTCTACTAATATCTCACCAATAAGGGCCATCCCTTGTTGGGTACTATGAGCTGAATGGGTGACCTCCTTGGGCTTATCTATCTCATCTCCTTGGTTATTATTCAAATGGATCAATCATCCCAACTTTCCAGAAACTCTGCCTACAAGGAGAATCATAGATTAATGATCATTCAACCATTCCTTATTTAGATCATTACATGCATCAATGGTACAACCCCCAAACTAGGTAGAGCTTCAATCCTAGGCCCATCACATAGATGCATCTTAGGCCGGTGCATATTGTCAGATGTATCAATATGGCCTTTGGTCTCCTCCTCGAAATTCATCAAAGCATAACCACATGGAATGCTTGGCCTTCCAACTAACACATCAATAGTATTTTTAGGGGTTTTGACCTCCAAACCCATCTTACATTTCTATTTATATGCTTATACATTCTTGATTTGCCACATTGGTCTAATGGACTCAATGCGGGCTTATTGTTATAACTAGATGGCCTCATTCTTATGACTTCCATCGAGCAAAGGTGGACCTTTGGTATCATGTATCTTCTTCATATGAGATATCTTTTATTGCCTTTGTCCACTCTGCCCTACTTAGCCATAGGAACTATGCTTTTACTAAAAGGAATAGCATCTACTCAAAATCATGATTCACTAATAGGCAGTATAGGTGTCTTATGAGCCTGACTAGGAGCAATATAAGAACCACTCATAAGATGCTCATCCATGCTTGTAGACCTGATGGTTTCGTCACTAGTGCCTCCATAGCTACCTCTCATGGAATTGTTGCAAGCCTCAATGGGACTTGCTTGGCTTGAAATCTTTTTACCACCAAGAGACATCTTATCCCTGCTCATAGGATTGCCACTTCCTACTTGGATATTTTGGTTACCAAGATATTATGCTAAGGTTGTCTTGGTATTAGCAAATGAATTTTCTCCCTGCAAAATTGGCTGGATATTTGGATGCACTTGCACTAAATGGGGAAAACTCCAAAAGTTTTCCCAGCATATTCGAATATACTACTCATAGTCAACTACATGCATCTTGGCCTCATTTAATGACTTAGGATCTCGCATTCTCACTTGGATTTGCGTATCAAGCACTAGATAACTCATAAAGAGCTCACATAGCAAATCATCTGGTAACATAATGGCTCTTATTGGCCAAAGCTTTAGAACTTCATCAAAGGCTCTTGTATACTCTTTAACGGAGGTATATGATTCTTGTCAAATCTGCATAAGTTTCCCCAAGACCTGAGTCATGGGAACCTTCTTCTGATACTCATCTAGGAATGTATCACAAAGTTCCTCAAAGGTTTGAATTAGCCCTTTTGGGAGGCTCAGGTACTATTTTCTAGCCTCTTCCTTTAGGGTGCTTGAGAATACGAGCATTTGATGTATATCATTAAACCCACTTGCAAGGCAAATTAGGCCGTATTCTTTTAAGTGCAATATTGGATCCTCCTTTACCAGCCCATGAAACACTGGGAGATCCTTATAAGGAGGAGGGCATTTAGTCCTCTCCTTTAGGATCAACACTAGGTCATTAAAATCTTCATATTCGTCATGACCTAGTTCCACCCTTTTAGGGTATCTAGCCTCTTCCATTTCCACCTTTTTTGGTGTAGGAAGGTTAATGGTATCCTTATTGTCCCTTTCTACCAACTCATAAAGTGGTTTGGGGAGGCCCATGTTATGCAATAGGGAGTCTACCCCATCACCTATTGATGATGTTTTAATAATTCTATCCTCATTTGCTACCATTTCCCTAAAATCGGAGATAGGCCCCAATAGAACCTTCCTCTCTAACAAGGGTTTCCCGCATATATATATATATATATATCATCCAATTCTTTATGGATTTGCAAAATTGCACTTCGGTACCCAATTGCATCAGGCCCTAGGATCAAATGTATATCTCGCTCATCGACATGTATTACTCCAACCAATGGCATCACAATCTTTTCCTCTAAAAACTTACCATTATTGAGGATCATAGATGACTGTGCCTTCCTAGCCTCACTTTTTCTCCATAATCTTTCCTCTAGGTCCCATGGATTATTACTCAAGGTCACTCCATGGGTGCTTCCCCATAGCAACCCAAACTCGAGCATCGTGTCGCTTTTGGGGCAATGAATAAAGTAATCGGTCACATGCCTAACTAAAAATCCCACTAAACCATTTAGATTGGACAAAGTATATTTTGAGTTATGAGGATTCCTTGGATTGGTCGTCATGCCAATTACCATAATTGTAATCGGCCAATTTTAACATCTACCACTTCAAGGTGACTCTTGATTATAGAATAAGGCTAATATGTCTCTTATACGACCAAGATTCAGAATCCGCCACTTGTAGGAAACTCTCGAAAAATGCACCACCTATGAAGACCTAAAATTGTCTCGACACTGGCTATATGCACTAGCTGGGCCTCTAACACTCACAAAGACAACCCCACACAGACTCGCGGCCAGGAGGGTTCACCAAGGGACACACTACCCTAATTGCTAATGTAGATATTGCATTTGTAGTGAAACGTAGTCCAATTATTGCTCTTCCTTACTCCTCAAAGGGAGATCCCACACATCTTGGTGTAGTACACCAATGTGATACAAACATAAAGGAGGCACCCCTCCAGCTGAATGTCGTGGCCCCAATGTAGCTCTCCTACATCGAGAGGATTGGCTCCCTCGATGTGCTGTTAACACAAATAAAACAGACGTAACAAACTCCACTCTTATTTTAAATGATCCAAGAGATAAAAGTTTCCTCACTTGACAATCTCCCAAGGAGCCCAAATGCCTAAACCTATAGCTTAGGTGCTTTACAACTCAGTGTGGGTCATGTATATCAGAAACCAATTGCAATGCATTCAGGAGTTACCATGTGATATGTATAATGCAATTGTGGATGATAAACCTCGTGCTCAAGAATTTTATGATTAAAAACCAACAATGTGAGGTGAAAAGACAATCCTTTAACGATTTCCAAGCTACTCGTAATTACAGCATTGCTAGAGACTAGCATCAAGTTCCCTCATGCCACTAGTCTCTCTCTTAAATTTAAATAATGATAAGCATGTATGCTATGCATAATCAAATAAATCATAATTTAAAATATTTTCAAAAACCACTCATTTTGACAACCCCTCTTTCCTCTTCTTGTTTAGGTTTTGCATTCATTGGATAGGTGTAGGGTTCGTTTTTGTGTAGTTTTTTCATGTAAAAAAGTGGTAAAACCATACTCTAACATAAAAACAAGGCTAAACTAAGGCTTATCCCTCATGATCTAGCCTTGCTATACATTCACGCACATAAAACATATTTTTCCTTAATTTTTAGATGCAAAAACCCTAAATTTTTCTTTTTTTCACTATTTTTCCATATTTATTTCCCAAAAATTATGATATTTTAAAATTATTGATTTTTCTTGATCAATAATGCTCAGCATTGTTTCCATATTCATTAACCCAAAAAACCCAACAAAACCCCAAAATTTCATTATTTTCATTAAAAGTGTAACTTGCGGGTTTTGCGTGTTTAGGGAAAAATTATTATACTACTGAATTTTCTGATTTTCTTTAATATTTCTAAGGAAATATAGCATGGAGAACCAAAACCAATAATTCTCAAGCAATTTCTTCATCCATCTATTATAAAATAAAATAAAAGATTACTTGCACATAAAAAGCACAATTTTGAGGCTCGTATCTTATGGTTGGGAGGCTGTTGATGCTCTTTCTTGGCCGTTGATGCACTCTTTGAGCCCTATCTACAATCTCTACCGCTCCAACATTTTCATTTGATCAACATCCTTCATCACACCGCACCCCATTCTCTCATGAATTGATCCATATGAAGGAACAACAAGGAGAGAGAGGAGAGAGGAGAGAGAAACACTAGATTTTTAGAATTTCATTCCCTTCATCATATTTCATAAGATTGAGCCAAAATGTTGCTCTTCTCCCCCATAGATCAAAGATCCATCATCATCTCTCATGATTGTTGAGGCATGAAAAGGCACAAAAATTCCCAAATTTTGGGGCACAAATTAAAAAATGCCCCCCCTACCTACTCAATATGAATTTTCCATGTTTTTTCAAAGTTTCATTTGAGTTTCATTTCATTTATAAATTATCTAGCTCAAAATCTCCATGTTCACACAGCACACCAAGTGGTTTCGGCACGTTTAGTGGGGCAAATAGACTCAGAATTGCGATCCGATTGGACGACTAGCTTTGTGATGTCAAAATCTATAAACCTGGGCCCCATCGTGCACTTTTCGGCCCTCGAATCACATAGCTAATTTAGAGCGCTAAACCTTGCGTGGATTAAATGGGGGGGTCAAACGGCCTCTGATTGATGAATCAAGACTTGCGTTGGATTCCTGGTGTCGAAATCCACTTAGGAAAACTCCAGCTCATCGACCATCTGCCACCATTTAGTTTTTCATGAAAATTTGATCTTTGACGCCTCCTGGAAACTTTTTTTCTCCAAGAACGGGCTTCAGTGCTTCAAAAACAAGTCCCAACATTCACCTCTCAATGCTCAACCATAAGTTCAATCTATGTTTAGGTCTTCTTTTCAAGAACCACAAGCATTTCAAACATTCCTTTTTACACAATGAGCATTATGAAAAATGCTTTAACACATAAGTGCCCATTTAGACCCTGAGTTTATAAGCATAGGTTTCATAGTTTTAAGTCATGATTTTGGGTCTCGTGCTAGGCTAAATTGCTTTAGGCAATAATGATACACCCATTTGGGCATCATTGGTTTATCCATAGAAGATCAACTACATTATCCTTATGTTTTAACTTTAGCAAGATACTTGTTAACATCCACCCTTGTGAATTTGGATAATATCTTTCTTAATTTCCTTTATCGGATAGCTAGCTTATAGACTTAGACTTTGACAATGAACTCTCTAAACCCATCATTCATGGTAGTGTAAAACATTCAATTTGTTTAAGGATTCCTATACAAGGACTAGGTGCCATCACAGGAGGTTGATTCTTATCGCGAACTTTCTCCTAAGCATCTATAGTATTTTTTCTTTCTAGTTGACATCTTGGGTATCCACAAGGATCCCAAACTGTCTAGTAGTTGCCATTTTTAGATCATTAGTGTTATTTACCTAATTTTTTCTACCATTCTTTAAGGAAGTTCACTTTAAAATATGAAGAAACAAGCTAGACTTGGAAATGCAGACCGAGGCATTGCTCGCATATGCTATCTCTTATCCAACTTGTAATGTCCCCATTCCTTAGTTTATTTTAATAAACAATGTGCATATACATTTCAAAGAAAATTGATTTATGCTGCACATTTTTAAAAAACTAGCTCTAATTATGAAACTGGCTCTACTTATGAAGATAATTGTTATTATTAATGGTGTATTATATGTCAGTTCATGGAAGAAAGACTTCGAAAACCCTCCTAAGACTAGCTCATTAAAACTATGTTTGTAGTATAGAACAACAAAAAGAGCTAGGCTAGTGGATAGTCAGTTGGTAGTTAAGTGCACTTGGGTGATGACACTACTGGGATGGGTGACCTCTCGGGAAGATTTTCCAACAAGCTAGTGGGAGCTTCTTACACAGAGCCAATGGTGCCGATCAAGCCTTTGTAGCCCATTGCCAAGTATGCCAAGACCAAGATGCCAAGGTCTATGCCTTCGTCGCCGACGCCTTAGTAGCTTCCTTGGAGTGATGCTCGCCCGACGATGCGACACTTGATGCGTCCTCACCCATATATTCGTCAAATTTTATCTTCATGCTGCAAAAAAACAGAGCCCCCCTCTCTAATGTCATCAAAAATGCTAAAAGAAAGTGTTTTCTCTTTGTCATCGATGCCATCATTAAAAAAAACTAAAAGAACAAGTGTCCTCTCTTTTACTCGCCCCCTCCCTGGCATCATCAATTATGTCATCAAAAATGCTAAAAGAAATTGTTCTCTCTTTGTCCTTGATGACTTCATTTTAAAAAAACACTAAAAAAACAAGTATTCTCTCTTTTATCCTCTCAGTTACTATATAAACAAGGGTAGAGTGTCACCTCAGGATACACACGGCATGCAATATTTTATCACTTGAGCACCTGAGAGGGCAAAGGGTGAAGTGATCAGTGCCCCTAATATGTAGGACGGCTTCGAAAGCTCAAGGAAGCTTAGAGGGGCTCTGAGAGCCAGTAAATTCCCTATTGGCTGCGGATGGAGTGCGATCACATACGGCCCAATCCTGAGGGATTGGAAGGTCCTATCCTAGGTTGGATAGTGTCTTTCTATCGAAAGATGGTTTTGTACCCCTTTGCAGAGAAATGGTTAAATAAAAAATTGATTTTTAAATTGTTTGTTATGTGCTAAAGATTGAGTTTAACGAACCCAATTTAATGGAGTAATAAAAGAAAGATGATTTTATATGTCCAAACAGTATGGTAGTATGCTTTGCTAATTAGAAAACTAAGCAAACCCCATCGAGGAAAGTGGGAGGCTTCAATTGTGATGATTGGACACCTACAGCTGGGTGGACCCGATAAGTCGCACAACTTTCTAACACTAGATAGAGCTGATTAAATTGTTACCCTCCCAATACGGGTAGTATTAGTTACCAGGTTTAACACCGTTTTAGGGGCCCGAAGCTAAGATTTTACCTTATGGGTAGGGGGATCCAGTTACACTCTCCCCCATCTCTCACTCTCTTTGAACCAAGTGTGGTGTTAACCTCACTCCTACCTTTGATTGATTACAAAGTGGTCTTTCTTAGGTGGGCGTCTAATTGCTATTAGGGATAACTTGTCCACGCTTCCCTTGTGAAGTAGAACTGAGATTCCCATGTTCAACTAAGTCCAAGGTTTGCCATGGAGAGACAGGATGGCGATGTGCATGGATATGAATTTCAGTCGACTATTAAGAGGACTTCTCTGGGTTTGTTGGAGGAGGCACCTCACACGTGGTATCAAAGCCAGGTTTCAAAAGAGATTTTAGTGTAAGGTTAAGGAATGAATAAACAACCACACTTGTTTGAAGAAAAATATTATTGATTATCTTGCACTAACACTAGCATACACATTGTGCTCATCAGGAACTTAGCGATAAGGAAGTTGCACGTTTACGGAATATTTTTTCCATCATGTATCAAGTAGCCTTAGGGTTGAATAATTTCTCATATCGCGAGGCTATATTTGAGATAATAGAAATGATATTTATTCCTCTAATTGATTTGCAACCTCATCCTAACTCATGGTACATGAGAGATTTATGGCCAAGGAATAGGTCACATATGGGGATATATTATGGGCGTAACATCTTTCTTTATTACAAACTATGGAGGGTTCGATGGGCTCAACAACTAAGGATAGTTAAGATATATATTTTATTCATTACCTTTGTTGAATGGTTACTAAACATTGGGGATGAACCTATATCTGAAACCTTGTGGGTATATCGGAAGGTGCTACAAATAGTACCACTCGAGAGAGTTGTTGTAGTACCAAGAAGGCCTTATTTTGGATTGGGATGTTTTGGGTATCCCCAAGAACCAACATATTATGTTTTTTGCCATGTACATGAGAATCCACCAAGATATGAGAATATAGACCCTGATACTTTTCATGAGGAAAGGATCCATGAGATGATGTATTGGTAGATCATAGTATGGTCAATACATCTTTGTAAAAACTTTTCATAAATATAAATTCTTGTTATTGTCGAGAAATATGCAATCACACCCATGTGGCAGCCTCTTTATATAGAGCAACAGGGCAAGACTCAAATAGCTTACTAGAGAGGATGCTTGAAATATAGGATGCCTGAATCCCATAAGCACAGTGGAGAAAAAGGAGACCATCATGAGTCTATAAAGTGATGTACCTTCTTATCATTCAATGATGGAATACAACTGTACTTTGTCCTTTCAGTCATAGTCAGTGTCATACTCAAGATTTTGTTTATGAGTCCAAGCTTCCATCTTGGAACCTAATTCACTTGAGTAATAGTTGGTCGCTTCAGTCTATGTCAACATAAACATTCTCTTTGTGTTCCATCTGCCATAGCCATGCTCTAGATCCATGCATTTCTATTAGAAATCAAGCTCCACCCGTCAGTTTGTCTTGGCATGTAACCGACATCTGTGACAGCTAGTGTACAGCTGTCTCCATGTGACTACATTAAATAAGTCAGGTTAGTAGTTAGTCTCAGTGACTTGACTAGAGTTAGCCAGTCTAGTCAGTCTAGTTTACTATACATTGTATTGGGTGGTTTTAGTGTGAAGTTGAATAATGAAGAAAAGATATTGAGAGCTTGAAGGCTCATGGAGATGGAGTTTTTCCCTATCTCTCTCTCTCTTCTTTGAACATGATATCAGAGCATCCACAAGACTGGGCTTTGTGGAGTAGAGCATTGCAGAAGAAGACTTCAAGATTGACCTGAAGGGCTGGAAAAAGAAGAGGACTGACTGTCATTTTCACTATTTTGGTCACACAGAGGTATGCATTGTTGAAGGAGAGTAGCCATCGGTCAAGAGGCTGTTGGTGACCCTGCTAGAGCATCTAAAAGGCCCTATTGAGCCTATGCAAGCCTTGTATAGGCTCAGATCATCCATTGTGTACAGCAACAACCCCTGCTGAATCAGCATGAACTGCGCCTATAGAGCTGGGTGGACTGCAACCTATCAAACATCAAATGGGGCACTTGGACAAGACTCATAAGGCATGTATGATCACTCTTGAAGGTATCTGAAGAGTACAAGAGGCAAATGCTTGTGTGGGAGCTCTGTTCTAAGCTGGAGTAATAGACACAGATCTGTAATCAGTTCTGAATTGCTGTGAAAATGAATGGACAGCATGCATTCAGTCATTATTGACATACAGGAGCCTTGTACTACACTGAGAAGGCATCTTTAAAGCACAAGAATGTGTCAAAGCATGTATACATTGGATCAAATGTCTTGGAGCTGAGATTTCTTGCTCAGAACAATCAGATTTGAAAGCCATTGACAGGCTAGAAACTATCATACACAGTGAATAGCAAGCATTGTATATTGCTGAAGCAATACATGTCACTTTGGAGCTTTTATCACCTATATGAACTGACATATGCATGCTGAATGTATGGAGGATTGTGGAAAGCATTGGATGCTGCTAAATACTCAGATATGGACCTGAAATAATTGCCTTAACAGTGCTTGGGCTGGTTATGAACAGTCATGTATTCCTTGATAGTGATTAATGAAGACAGGTTGTCTATGCCCACCCAAATGCTCATGTATTGAACCCATCACTTCAAAGTGAATGTATGACATGATTTGAAGACTTTTTGAGCTTCTTAAAGCTTGTTATGCTGTTTTTTGGTTGACTACAACCTGCAACCAAACTAGTTGACATTTGTACTTGCTGGTTATGCACTGCTTTGTGCTTCTATGCCTATGTATGACTTGACACATGTACTAGCAGCCATTTGGGAAGTTCTGGGACATGTATGATATGTATGCATGTTGTTTTTAGACTTGAATTTGTTGCTGGTTATACACAGTCTATAGTTTTTAGACTGCATCTTTGGTCCCTGGCAATGAGGTTGTAGGAGTTTAAACTGAAGCAAATACATAGCATGTGTATTGATTGTTTTACCTACAGGTTAGACCATCTGTTTTGGGACTTTTTTGGGTTATCAGTGGGCTGAAATACCCTGGTTTTTTACTGCAATTAGTTGCAGAAAACTGTCATAAACTGTTGTGGACTGAACTTGGTCAGTCATACTTATTGGTTTGCAGGTAGTTAAACATCTGACAGACAGTCTATTGCATCATGGCTAATGCACATGGGACTGATAATATCACTCAGATAGTTGGAGAGAAGTTAGACAACAAGAACTTTCCATTATGGAAATTCAGAATGAAGAACTTTCTAGTTGGCAGGGGTTATTAGGATTTATGTACAGGAGATGAGGCTGCTCCTGAATTGCCTGCAATGAATCCAACTAATGAACAAAAAAGAGCTCATAGGCTATGGAATGAGAGAGCATGCAAGGTGCTGCATTGGTTTTCTCTATGTATATCTGATGCTATGGTAATTCAAATCACTAGATGTGAGACTCCGAAGGATGCTTGGAACATACTGATGAAAAATTATGGAACCATGACACATGTACGAAAGATCCAGTTGAAACAGTAGTTCAACAACATGTCTAGGAATGGCAGGAGTATCCAGGTGTATACCATGGATATTAAGACCATAGCTGATCAACTTGCTACCATTGGCTCAAGTGTATCAAAAGATGATATGATTGCTGTTGCCTTGAATGGATTAGGGAAAGAGTACAAAGCTTTTGACACATCCATTTCTGTTAGAGAAGAGTCCCCTACCTAGGAAGAGCTAGTTGCCTTGTTGCTACATGAGGAGGTCAAGCTTGGTTTAAATACAGGTTCCAGTGTCTCTCAGAGTAGAGACACTATGTTATACTCTAGCCAGCATGCAGAGGATTTAGAGGTCGTGGTGACACTCGTAATGCTTATGGATAGCAGCAGCAGTAGGGTAATTGGCATGGTGCAAATACACAAGGCCAGCGTGCCAGTTTAGAGGCAGGGGGAGATCACCCCGAGATAGAGGTGGTGGATCTGGTTCATGGCAGTCATCTGATCAGTCCAACAGGGACAAGGATTGCCATTATTGCGGCAAGTATGGGCACATTGCAAAGGATTGCTACAAGAAGCAGGGAGATATGAAAGCAAAGGGCAGACAACATGGGCACTATGCATCTTCCAGTGGTGTTCATGATGAGCAAGTTGATAGACTATTTGCCATGCAGCATGTATCCAAAAATGCATTGAGACATAATAGAGATGATAGATGGTACATTGACTCTGGAGCATCAAACCACATGACACCGCATGGAGAGTGGTTTGATGAGATGGTTGCAGGTACACATGGTCATGTATGTATTGGGGATGACACCCAACATGACATAAAGCATAAAGGAATTGTTTCTCTCA
The DNA here is from genome assembly GCF_053477565.2 of Lygodium microphyllum. Lineage (NCBI taxonomy): Eukaryota > Viridiplantae > Streptophyta > Polypodiopsida > Schizaeales > Lygodiaceae > Lygodium > Lygodium microphyllum. The sequence continues at coordinate 46,866,134 of NC_141156.1, forward strand.
TGATGCCTGATGGCAAGAAGAAAGGCCTGCATGATGTATTACATGTACCGACCATAGCAAAGAATCTTTTGTCTGTGGGTCAAATGGCAGAACAGAATCTGCAAGTGAGATTTAACAAAGATGGATGTTTCATTGAGGAGTATGGAAATGGCTGCAAGCTAATTGCCAAGGGCAAAAGAGATGGCAGGATGTTTACTTTGGATGCGACCATTCCAGGACTTAAGGCAGCCATGTTTGCTCATGATGAGAGTGCCATTCGGGATGTAGAGATTTGGCACAAGTGGATTGGACATGTCAATGTACAAAAGCTGAAATCTATGTAGCAAAAGGAAGTAGTACTTGGATTACCTAAATTCAAGTATAATGACTTTGGTCATGTATGCTCCGCATGCCAGCTTGGGAAGCAGGCACGGTTTCCATTCATGAGACATGTAAAAAACAGCACTAGGCCTTTACAGTTGGTGTAATCTGATGTCTAGGGTCCTTCACATAATGCTTCATTTGGAGGTGCACGGTATTATGTCTCATTTATTGATGATTTCAGCAAGTACACTTGGCTTTATATTTTGAAGCATAAAGATGATGTGTTTGATGCATTCAAAGATTTCAAGAAGCATGCAGAGAATGAGTTGGGCTGCTACATATCATGTTTGAGATCAGATGGAGGAGGTGAATATGTCTCTAATTACTTTGATAGGTATCTTGCTAAATATGGGATCAGAAGACAGCTTACTTGCAGCTATACACCGCAGCAAAACGGTGTTGCAGAGAGGAAAAACAGGGTCCTGATGGAATCAGCTAGAGCTATGTTGAATGAGAAATGTCTGCCAAATGGTTATTGGGCTGAAGCAATGATGACTGCTGTCTATGTGCTGAATCGAATCCCTACAGTAGGGATTCATGATGTCACTCCATATGAGAGGCTGTATGGTCATAAACCTGATATTTCACACTTGAAGGTATTTGGTAGCGTTGCATATGTGCATATACCAGATGAAAAGAGAAAGAAATTGGATCCTAAGGCAGTGAAGAGTGTGTTTCTGGGATATGCACAGGAACAGAAAGCTTATAAGTGTTATGTACCTTCTACACATGAGACACTCATAAGCAGAGATGTGGTATTTGATGAGTTAGCATCCTGGTATGGGAATCCTGTTGCAGTGCCTACTGATGGCTCACCCAGTATGAGTCATGCTGAGAATACTCCTGCAGAGAGTACTTCCATGAGTGGTCAAATAGGTGATGTATCATCTACAGTGAGTCCTTGGACAGGATGATTGCGTAGTCACACTACTGCATCCACTGACACGGATATGTCAGTGAGGGGGAGAACAGATAAGGGAAAATAAAATGTTTTTGAATATGTAACAGGTCCACTCACTGCAGGTTATGAGTCATCTAGCATTGACAGCTTAGACAGTGAATTGGGGATTCCATTTGTTATGACGCCAGGTGCTAGGTAGAGTCGTTATGTGCCACCTCATGAGAGGCAAGCTCATAGTGAGCCACAACTCAGGAGATCAGAGAGGGTCAGATGACTTGTTGATAGATACACTTACATTGGATATTCAGCCCGTCATTTTGCTTATATGACGAAAGTAATAGGTTTTAGAGAACCAAGTAAGTTTGATGAGGCAGTTTGCAGATGAGGATTGGCGTGCTGTATGGATGAGGAATATTCAGCTTTGGCTGAAAATGGCACATGGGATTTAGTACAGTTGCCTGAGGGCAAAACACCTATTGGCTGCATGTGGGTGTATCAGGTAAAATGTGAATCAGATAGATCATTGGAAAGATACAAGGCCAGGCTAGTTGCAAAAGGGTATGCGTAGCAGTATGGTCTTGATTATGAGGAGACTTTCAGCCCTGTAGCAAAGATGGCTACAGTTAGAACTGTGATTGTTTTGGCAGCAGCAGCTAGAGGCTGGAAACTATGGCAGATGGACATAAAGAATGCCTTTCTGAATGGAGAGTTATAGGAAGAAGTTCACATGGAACAGCCTGAAGGTTATGTGCATCCAGAATTTCTAGCACATCTATGCCGGCTGAAAAAGGCATTATATGGGCTGAAACAGGCACCCCAGAGCATGGAATGCTCGCATCAATAGTTATTTGCAGCAACATGGTTTCCGATTGGGTGATGCTGATCATAGTTTGTTTGTGAAGAAGACAGATCATGGCTATGTATTCCTAGTTGTCTATGTTGATAACTTGATCATTACAGGAGATGATGAAAGCGGGATTGCTGAAGTAAAGACATGATTACAGGCTGAGTTCAAAGTCAAGGACCTAGGAGAGCTGCAATATTTTTTGGGAATTGAGGTTGTCTCTACACCTCAAGGCATATGGCTGCTACAGAAGCAGTATACTCAAGACATGTTACAGAAATATGGTATGGCTAATTGCAAGCCTATGGATACGCCTTTAGAGCAGAATGTCAAGTTGCAGATTGATGTTGGGACAGAGATTGAGAATGTTACCATGTACAAACACATGGTAGACTGCTTGATCTATCTCACGATCACTAGACCTGACTTGAGTTATGCTATGGGGCTGATCAGTCAGTTCATGCAGAAGCCTCGCAAAGCACACTTGGATGCAGTCAGGAGAATTCTGAGATATGTAAAGAGTACCACAGATCATGGGCTATTTTATGCATATGGGAAACCCCTTGACTTGATGGGGTATACTGATGCTGACTGGGTTGGTTGCACTTATGACAGGAGATCAACCAGTGGCTATGCATTTGGATTGGGTAGTAGTATGATCAGTTGTTGGCAGAGTAAGAAACAGCCTACAGTTGCACTGTCCAGTATGGAAGCAGAGTATCGTGGTGCAGTCTTAGCGGCCTGTGAAGCTATGTGGTTACAGAAGTTGCTGAATGACTTGGGAATACACTTGGACAGCAAAGTAAGGCTATACTGTGACAATTTAAGCAGTGTCATGTTAGCAAGCAATCCTGTTTATCATGCAAGATCAAAACACATTGAGGTTCACTACCATTTCATCAGGGAAATGGTTTTAGTGTAAAATATTACACGGCGCAGCGAACATAATCTGAGAAAGAGATAGAGAGTACACAACAGATAAGAGGAGAATCAATAAATTCTTTAACTTCAAACAACTGATACAAAGATGGCTCTGTCCACCCGTGCACTTCCACTGTGTGAAGCTTAGATGGCGATCTAGACAGAAGATAGGTGAAGAGCTTAAGGCTAGCTGGAACAACAACTCTGACTGGGTGAAAGATGAGTGTGTGATGGCTACGAAGGGGTTTAGATTTTATAGCCTGCGAAGGTCGTTAGGTCGACCTACCATATGAGCCTCCACTAGTCGGCCAAGGAATATTCCAGGGAATATTCCCTTTACCATCGGGCTGTCCGGGCTCACACTTGGCTTCTCCTCATAATGGGGGCCTTACAACTTTGAGCACCATGGATCATTGGTAGCACCTAGTGAGGGTGGGGCATTGATCATATCTAACATTTAGCAGATCAGATTGACCTGGAGCATGTGAAGATTGAAGACCAGGTAGTAGATATCTTTACCAAATCACTTGGTAAAGATAAGTTCATTCACTTTAGACAACTACTTGGAGTGATGCAGATAATTTGAGCTTTTGGTTTGAGCTTGAGGGGGAGTGTTAGAAATCAAGCTCCACCCGTCAGTTTGTCTTAGTGTGTAACCGACATCTATGATAGTTAGTGTACAGCTGTCTCCATGTGACTACATTAAATAACTCGGGTTAGTAGTTAGTCAATGACTTGACTAGAGTTAGCCAGTCTAGTCAGTCTAGTTTACTATACATTGTATTGCGTGGTTTTAGTGTGAAGTTGAATAATGAAGAAAAGATATTGAGAGCCTGAAGGCTCATGGAGATGGAGTTTTTCCCTATCTCTCTCTCTCTTCTTTGAACAATTTCAACATGGTATCAAAGCCTAATGGGGCATGGCCTAGCTCATCTCACTTCTCTCTCAGCTCCTCTTCACTTTTGGTCAGCTCATGACATCACTTCCAACTCCATTTTCACTTGTATCTTCAATCAAGCTTGTGGCAGCCATAGCCACCCTGCATCCTGCCTCCTTTGAGCTCCTAGATCTCTCTATACAAGGCATATCTACATGAGCTTCCTGCTAGGGATCTCTTATTGACCTCAAGGTGCTCCTCCTTGGCCCATCACACCTCGACACACACCTCGACATTACTCATCACAAAGCCTAGCATTGCATGGAATTCGTGTCGCTGTCTGAAGTGCACCTGCTAACAGTCATATGACTCAATCTACGCCTACATGATACGATTTACCCTGCACCTATAGGGCATTTGAAGCCTACCATGTGAGCTTCCTCTTGAAAACTTTTGAGCCCATATGCTTCATTGTAGCTATTGCAATCGAGAAAAAACCAATTGCCTCCTACAAACCCTAAAGGGCAGCCATAGCTCATTTTCACTAAAGCTCATAAAACTCTACATTACCTCACTCCTGCCACTTAAACCAAGTTCTTGCCACTATGATCAATTGATTTAGTAAGTTTATAACAAGATTTTCCTCTCAAATCAGCAAGGAGGGAAGATCTATGAAGATTTGAAGGATTCAAGCTCATCATCAAGCCTGACATCAAAACTAGTATCTCTTGATACTAATCTAGTGCTTCTTGGCACTTATGCTTTCTAGGACATTCAAGATCATCTGGGTTGCTGGTTATTCTTAGTCAATTGAAGCTAATTTCCTATCACAAAATGCTAAGCATGAATAATTTTAAATGGATGCTTCTCATGAAGAGTAACATGACTCATGCTGCTCATCTATACTACATGGAAGAATTGTTTGTTCCACTTGTAGGAATGGATAGAATTACTTGTTCTAAAGTGCAAACAATGATCTTATTTGAAGATTTTGTAAGCATTCTAGCTACCTTGGTCATTATGCAAAAAATAAAAATTGTGACCTCTTTGCTTGAGGGGGACATGGACATGAAGACTAATGCAAGCAAAGTCAATAAAGAAGAAGAACAAAAAGACCATAATGGAGAAGAAGACTAGACATACCAAAAAGAGAAAGACCAAGAAAAAGACCATGAAGACGAAAAAATCATCAAAGAAAGAAAAGTGGACTACGCCAAAGAAGAAGACAAAGAAAAGAAGATCTATTATGCCTACCATGACATATTTGATGAAGAAAACCACAAGGGTTTGTCGGTCCTTATCTCCATTTTTCATTAGAGCTTTTTATTGTATGTCCTTGTTGCCATTAATGCTCCTCACATACGCCATGTAAAACTCCTCATGTAGCCTATACATAAACAACTCATAAATAGCCTCTACACACTTAGTGAGGCCTTGTAACAGCCCTTGGATGTTAGCCATGTTTTTTGATACCCACACTTAGCCTTTTTGTGATAGCCTCTAGTGTTTACCATGTTTGTGGCATACCCACACTTAGTAAGGTTCTACTCATGATGGCCTCTATACACTTAGTACTTTCTTTAAAGTTGTGATTGAGGAGGGGTGTTGAGAAATATGCAATCACACCCATGTGACAGCCTCTTTGTATGGAGTAGCAGGGCAAGACTCAAATAGCTTACTAGAGAGGATGCCTAAATCCCATAAGCACAGTGGAGAAAAAGGGAACCATCATGAGCCTATAAAGTGATGTACCTTCTTATCATTAAATGATGGAATACAATTGTACTTTGTCCTTTCAGTCATAGTCAGTGTCATACTCAAGATTGTGTTTATGAGTCCAAGATTCTATCTTGGAGCCTAATTCACTTGAGTAATAGTTGGTCTCTTCAGTCTATGTCAACATGAACATTCTCTTTGTGTTCCATCCGCCATAGCCATTCTCTAGATCCATGCATTTCAATAGTTATTATTTCTAAAGAGTATGAGTTATGAGCTTATGATGATAGTTGAGCTGCTTTGACAAGTTAATGATGAAGTACGCTTTATGCGAGTGATTTTTGAGATCATGTACTCCACTGCTTGCCAATCAAATATATTGGAATTAAGAGAGTGTGTAATGGCTATCTAAGACTAGTCTATGGAGTTGTTAAAGCTTATGAAGGGGCTACAATTGGAGCCCAAATCTGGGGATGGGATGACCCTTACCTATACTTAGACTCAACTCTATGTACGAAGATTTGAAAGTCTATCTTAAGTTGTTAATGAAATGGCTTGAAGAACTAAAACTAGTTTGATATTCTCATTTGAAGGATAGAAGGTTGATGATATTGTGACAATTAATGGGAAGACAATGACCCTACATCATTGGGTGTATGACAAATATACAAAAGTTAAATTTTCCGATAGGATCACCCTTACGAGAGTGTAGAGTCAAAAAAATTATGAGCTTCCAGAGAATCCTAGTCTCCCAAAGTCTTATAGATTCCTAGAGATAAAGGCCAAACCACCTCGTTTTGTAACAAAGAAGTGATAGAGATAATCAAAATTGCAACTGGTGCAAATTGATGAAACATACAAGGAACTCCAAGAGAGGAAGTTTCTTATCAAGCAGACCCCAACACTTAGGTTTAGCAATGAAGGACCCAAGGTGGATCAAGATACAGAAGCTTGGATTGAGGCTTTAGATGACTGTTTCCTAGCCACTGCTAAAACTACTGCTACAAATCAGTCCATGAATCCTCATCTTCATCTTATTGGCGAAGCTAAGCTTTGGTGGAAATAGTTTTGCTGAGATAAAGGGGCAATAGAAGCTTCCCAAACTTGGGAGGAGATCAAAGAATATGTGAAAGGACGTTATCTTCCCCCATCTTTTGAATCAATCAAGATGAATAAATTCTACAACTTACGACAATTAAGCCTCACCTTGGAAGGATAATATTCTAAGTTTGTAAGTCTGTGCAAATATGCACCCCCAATGACAACATCTCAACAAATTGCAAGGTTTTTCCAAGTACTAAATCCACATTTGGGCACTCACCTTGAATCAATGAGACCAACGACTCTCAAAGATGCTCTTATGCGAGCAAAGACCTATGGCCAAGGCAATCGCTTGAAATGCCCAAAGGAACCATCCAATAAATAACTATGGAAGGGGCTAACCAAACCGTGGCGTTGACATGGCCAATGCGAATGGGAATGGTAGAGCTAATGCAATCACCCAAGGACCAAATGGGATAGGAATCAGACACTGCTACCAGTGTGGAAGGATTGGACACCTCAAGGAAAATTGTCCTAACTATCCTAAAAACCCTTGCCAAACCTGATTGGTGGAAGAGGCCGAAGGAACGGCAACAACAACCCAGGCCATGGATGCGGGAGAATAGCTGGTACGCGGGTAAATACCATGATTGGACAATATGAGAAATACACATTAGGTGAAGAAATTGAAAGAGGATCCATTCATGCTGCCATGGGGAAAGGAAAGGAGTGGACCAGTAATGTTCAGTAATTCAATCTCTAGCTACTTACAAGGGTACGTTGTTTATAATCGTAATTGATTGTGGTAGCACACATTCCTTCTTACACCCAAGATAGTTAAAAGATTATATCTAGAATCTAGGGGGACAAGGAAAATGATAGTAGAATTGGCTCGTGGGAAAGAAATTGCCTCAATTGAAACTATAGGGAAATTTCAATTTGAGTTAGACAGCCATATAACTGAAGCAGAATTCCGAATCCTACCACTAGGATGCTAGGATTGCATCCTGAGAATCAATTGGCTCGAGAAGAACAAAGCCTAGATTCTATGTGCTGAAGAGGAAATAATATTTCAAGACTTGGAAGGAGAAACTATAAAGGAATATGAGAAAGCTGGAAGAACTAGAGTCCAACTAGCCAAGGCAAGTCGACTCATGAAGGGATTGAAGAAAGGTCAACCAATCTACATCATTTGGTTGAATAAGGTTGAAAAGACTAATGAAGGCACTCTACCTTCCTGGATCAACGACTTCAAGGATGTCTTTCTAGAAGAAATGACTCAACTGCCTCCAAATCATGAGGCTGATCATAAAATAAGATTAATTCTTGAAGCCAACCAGTGTCAAAACGACCGTACAAAATGTATATTCTTGAAGGTATTGAGCTTAAGTAAAAACTGAGGCAATTGATAGAGCAAGGGTTTATCCACCCAAGAAATTCACCTTAGGGAGTGCTTGTCATCTTCCAAAAGAAGAAGGATAGAACACTTAATACTTTGCATTGACTTCAGAGGACTAAATGAGGTAATGGTAAAAAACAAGTACCCCATACCCACGATAGATAAACTTTTAGATCGCCTACACGAAGCCAAGGTTTTTTCCAAGATTGATCTAAGGTCTAGATACTATCAAATCCGAATCAAGGAACAAGATATCCCAAAGACTGCCTTTAGCACTAGGTATGGTCATTATGAATTTTTAGTCATGCCATTCGGATTGACTAATGCCCTAGCTACATTCAATCGTCTAATGCAAGACATCTTTCGACTATATCTAGATGATTTTGTGCTAGTATTCTTTGATGATATACTAGTATACTCCAAATCAATAGAGGAACATGAAGATCACTTAAAGATCACCCTAGTAACACTCCCTGAAAATCAGCGCTATGCCAAGATGAGTAAATGTGTATTTCTCATTGACAGGATTGAATATTTTGGATACATTGTTTGCACTAATGGAATCTCAACAGCTCCAACAAATCCTTTGTAGCATGTTGCCAAGTATGCGAAGAGCAAGATGCCAAGGTCTATGCCTTGGTTGATGCCGCCTTAGTAGCCATGCCTTGGAGTGACACTGGCCTGACGACGCAATGCCCGGTGCATCCTTACCCATATATTCATCAATTTTTATCTTCGCACTGCAAAAAAAGAGCCCCCCTCCTTGATGTCATCAAAAATGCTAAAAGAAAGCTTCTCTCTTTGTCATCAATGACATCATTTAAAAAACGCTAAAATAACAAGTGTCCTCTCTTTTACCCACCCTCTCCCTAATTTCATCAATGATGTCGTCAAAAACACTAAAAGAAAGTGTTTTCTCTTTGTCGTTCATGACTTCATTTTAAAAAAACGCTAAAAAAACAAGTCCCTTTTACCCCCTAGTTACTATATAAACAAGGGTAGAGCGTCACCTTAGGATACACACGACATGCACAGACATACAATGATCATTGCAAAAGTCTCTCTATTGTTGTTGATGTGACCAAGCTCTACTGTAATTAGTCTCTCTCTCTCTCTCTCTCTCTCTCTCTCCCCCTACGCAGAAGCGCTACCTAAATCCATTAGGCTTCTTCCATGGCTCCCAAGAGATGTTGAGATGCTGAGCGAGGTCATGCTCAGAGAACTCCCCAATGTGAAGAAGTAGTCGTTGTTGAAGCGCAAGCAGAAGTTAACCCCGAATCCATTTAACTCGAAGGACCGGTTTTTCCACAACACACCGAGGTTGCGGTTGTAAACCATTAATCATGATGGATAGCCAAATGGGGATAATCAGGTTAGTACATAAGAAAAGGATTACTATTAGTTAGAACAAACTTAAACTTGCAAAAGCATGTTAGTATTATCAAATGCTTTTTAGAAAGGAACACTGAAATTGATGAAGGGGATATATTCTATGCATCGTATACATTGACAACTGTGTTGAAAATGTTTTATGGTTATGACTGATTTTAGATTTGTGAATGATGATTTATGGCTCTTATGATTTCGGTCTTGCACAATCGGGATTGTGGTGGTTTGGGATATTGGGGTCCCCAACCCAATACTCCCTACACTCTCTGCGGAGTGTGGAAAACTCACTTGAGGGTGGGGGTCCTATGCTCCCGAGGAAAGTAGATGTTTTTGAAAAAACTCACCTACGGGTGGGGGTCCTATGCTCCTGAGGGAGATAGGTGTTTTTGATATTTGATCACTCGAGCACCTGAGAGGGCAGATGGCCGAGTGATAAGTGCCCCTGTTATGTAGGATGGCTTCAGAGGCTGAGGGAAGCTTAGAGCGGCTCTGAGCTAGTAAATTCCCTATTGAATATGGATGGAGTGCGATCGCATATAGCCCAATCCCAAGGGATTGGAAGGTCCTATCCTAGGCTGGATGGTGCCTTTTGTCAAGATTGTGGGAGAGAAGGAAGGAGTCTCGCTTGAAGCTTTCTTGCTTGCACAATGGGGGAAGACACATAAGGGTGGAGGCTGAAAACAGTTTTCCTCTTCTTAGTTGTGTAAGCCAAAAGAACTCAAGTACAAAGAAATAGAAGAACCCTATATATGGGTCTCAAACCAAACTCAACTAACTAAGGTGGCATACTAACTGAGCCACGAACTAGAATAGATAAGGATAGCTATCATGTAGCTATTATTCATGGGCGGTGTACCAACCGCGTCTGCAACTGACAAGTCGGTGACATAAATGCACAACGGTCACCCTGGCGTATCACGAGTGGAGCTCGATATCTCAACACTCCCCCTCGAGCTCAATCCCAATTCCTGCACACCAAGCAGGTCTCTGAACTTGCGCAACTTCTCTGCGCCCAATGCCTTCGTGAATATGTCAGCAACCTGATCCTCTGTGCTGACATAAACTAGATCAATAAGACCTAGTAAAACCCTCTCTCGCACATAGTGATAATGCACCTCAATGTGCTTTGTTCTAGCATGATAGACTGGGTTATTTGCCAAGTGTATACTACTCATATTGTCACAATAAATGACAACTGGCCCATTTGTAGACTGATGCATATCATAAAGTAGCTTATGTAACCAAGCTACCTCACATGCAGCCATTGCTGCACCCCTGTACTCAGCCTCTGTGCTCGACAAGGCAACTGTAGGCTGTTTCTTGCTGCTCCAAGTGACTGCAGCACTCCCAAAAGAGAACACATATCCACTGGTAGATCGTCTATCAGAAATGCTACCAGCCCAATCAGCATCAGTGTATCCATGCAACTGTATTTGAACCCCAGTCTCATAAAATAGTCCATACTGCAATGTGGACTTCACATACCTGAGTATGAGTCTAGCCGCATCCAAATGCGGTTTCCTTGGAGCCTGCATAAACTGACTTACCAATCCAACAGCATAGCTCAAATCTGGCCTGGTAATAGTCATATAAATCAAACTTCCTACTATGCGTCTGTACATAGTAGGGTCTTCTAGAAGCTCACCTGCATCTGCGCTCAGCTTCACATTCTGCTCCAAATGAACTGAAATAGGCTTACAGCCTGTCATCCCATATTTGGACAGCATGTCCAATCCATACTGCCTCTGCAAGAGCTGTATCCCACTTGGTGATCTAATCACCTCAATGCCCAAGAAATAACGCAGCTCTCCCAAACCCTTCATCTCAAACTTCTGCTTCAATAGCATTTTCACATGAAGGATATCTTCATCACTGTCACCTGTCATAATCAAATCATCAACATAAATGACAAGTAGCATAATACCTTTCTCTGTTTTTCTCACATAAAGTGAGAAATCTGCCTTGGAAATCTGAAAGCCAATAGTGACAAGATACTGTCCTATCTTGTCAGACCATGCTCTAGGTGCTTGCTTCAAGCCATACAAGGCTTTCTTCAACCTGCAAACAAACTCAGGATGAACATCATGCACATAACCTGGTGGCTGCTCCATATAGACCTCTTCTTGCAAGTCACCATGCAAGAAGGCATTCTTTACATCCATCTGATGTAAAGACCATTCCTTTGATGCAGCCATAGCAATGACTGCTCTTACGGTTGCCATCCTTGCAACCGGACTGAATGTTTCTTCATAGTCAATGCCATATGTTTGTGCATACCCCTTGACTACTAATCTTGCCTTGTATCTGTTCACAGAACCATCTGCATTGTGCTTCACCTTATAAACCCACTTACAGCCAATTGCATTCTTACCTTTAGGCAAAGGTACCAATTCCCATGTAGCATTTGCTTCCAAGGCATCCATTTCTTCATCCATGGCTTTCTCCCATTTTTCTTTTCCCATGGCTTGCTCAAAAGAAGTGGGTTCTGGTTCCTGTATCACCTTGACCATATATGCATAGTGAATGGCTGTAAATCCATCATATTTCAGCCTATCCATAGGATACCTAGCTCTCGTAGTCCTGCCCAAAGTAGGTTCACTCCTAGGTGCTCTCAAAACATCCCTGGTCTTCCTTACTCCAGGTGTAACAATAGAAGGAATACCCAACTCATCATCAATGCTCTGCTCTGAGCCACTGGATTCACCATCCACATAAGAGTGACCTGCATTCACATCAAACATGGGCTGATCAACTTTCTCTTTTCCTTTTCGTGATACCTGCATACCACTATCTGCATTGCTTTGAGAAGAATCTCCTGATCTCAATCTGCCTGTCCATGGAGAAGAATGTGAACCACTGCTAGAGGACGCTCCAGGTCCACTAATATTTTGTGACTGCTGCTGTGAATTTTGTGCAGCATTACCATTTTGTGCATCTACATCATCAATCACATTTACTGGTTTATACCAGCTACTCATCTCATCAAAAACAACATCTCTGCTCACTGTAAACTTACGAGTAGAAGGGTTATAGCATCTATACACTTTTTGCTGCAGAGAGTAACCAATAAAGATGCACTTCTCAGCTTTTGGATCCAACTTGGATCTCAGCTCATCTGGCACATGTACATAGGCAATGCAACCAAAAAATTTCAAATGAGAAATATCTGGTTTCCTACCAATATACCTCTCCTCTGGAGTCATTCCATGTATTGCTGCAGTGGGAGTCCTGTTCATTATGTAGACTGCTGTAGCAACTGCTTCAGCCCAATAAAAATCTGGCAAGTCTTTTTCATTGAGCATGGCACGAGATACCTCTCCAATATGCCTGTTTTTCCTTTCTGCAATTCCATTTTGTTGTGGGGTATAACTGCATGAATATTGCTGCTTTATGCCATGCTCCCGCAAGAACTTTGCAAACTCATTTGAGAGGTACTCTCCCCCTCCATCTGACCTCAGGCATTTTATTTGCAGACCTGTTTCTTTTTCAGCCATAGCTTTAAGGGTTTTGAAATACCCAAAAACTTCACTTTTCTTTTTCATAAAATACACCCAAACTTTTCTGCTATAGTCATCAATAAAAGTGACAAAATAATGACAGCCTCCAAGAGATGCAGCTTTAGTAGTCCACACATCAGAGTGGATTAATTCCAATGGCTTCTCACTCTCTTGAACATGTCTAGGAAATGGTTTCCTTGCATGTTTTCCAAACTGACAGGCTTCACATACCTTATGCATTTCTGCAACCTTGAATTTGGGCAATCCTGCAACAATATTTTGGGCCTGCATTGATTTAAGTCGCTGTACATTAACATGACCAATGCGTTTATGCCAGATATCAATATCTGCAACTACACCGGTCCCATGTGCAAACATTGCTGCACTCAATTCAGACATGTCTGCATCCAATGTAAACATTCTGCCCTTCTTCTTTCCTTTTGCTATCAAGCGACCTTTATTTTTCATATCCTCAACAAAGCATCCATGAGGATTAAATCTGACCTGCAAGCCCTGTTCAACCATTTGACCAACTGAAACCAGATTCTTGGTGATATTCGGGACATGAAATACATCGGACAGGTATTTCTTTTTCCCACCCTGCATAGACAAGGGAATTTTTCCAATCTGCACAATAGGATGTGTAGTATCATCACTAGTCTCCACAAATCCTGGTTTTTCCATTTTCTTTGCATCCTCCATCCATTCTGCATGACCTGTCATGTGGTTTGATGCACCTGAGTCAACATACCATACATCATTGCTTTCTTCTGCACTTGTCATAGAATTGTTCATGTGCTGCACCATGAACAAATGCTCATTTCTGTCATCACCCTGTCTACTAGAAGATGCATAATTCCCTTGTTGCAGTTTTCCATTCATGATGTCATTCTGCTTTTTATAGCAGTCTTTAGCCATATGACCCATTTTACCACAGTAGTAGCATTCAACATTACTGTTTGCATTTTGGCCTCTTTGCCATCCACCACGACCTCTTTGGCTCCCCCTGCCTCTAGAGTTACCACGTCCTCCTCCATAGGACTGGTTTTCTTGAGTTTGCTGCATATTCTGATTTCTGCCACGGCCTCCAAATCGGCCTCCTCTACCTCTGCCTCTACCTCTTCCAGCATTTGAGTAGAAGACAGCTTCTTTTGAAGTTCCTCCTGAAGAAGATGCACCACCATTTCTCTGTTCCTCAGAAATTAGAAGAGCAATCAACTCCTCAAAATCAGGAAATCTTTCACGAACTGAAATGGATGTCCGAAACTGTGCATAATCCTTTCCTAGACCATTCAAGGTCACGGAAACTAAATCATCATCTTCCACTGGCGACCCAATGGAAGCAAGTGCATCTGCAATCTTCTTCACCTTCATGTGGTAGTCGTTGATGCTCATACTTTCTCTTTGCACATTATGCAACTCTTGCTTGAGCTGCATTTTCCTGGCTTGCGTATTTGTGCTATACATTTTTGACAAAGTATCCCATGCCTCCTTTGGCGTACTTGCATCCTGAATATGCACAATCATAGAGTCTGAAATACTGATAGACAGCCAATACATAACTTTCCTGGCTCTCTCATGCCATGTTTTAAATGCCTGCATTTGTTGTTGATTGGGAACATCAGGAAGAACTGGTTCTTCTTCATTTCCTGCAACAAATTCCCAATATCCTTTTCCCATAAGGAAATTCGTCATTCTAAACTTCCATGCCTGGAAGTTGTTCTTGTCAAGCTTTTCAGTGACAATCTGTGAAAGAGAATCAGACGCCATTACAGAATACTGCAAGAAATTCTGTCACTGCAAAAAACACAGCTTCACCCTCACAAGGGCAAATCTGCAAAACTGGCGAAAGTGGTATTTGACCACACAGTCACTTCCTAGTGACGATTTTGCATAAACAGGAACCAAGGATGATTCTGAAACTCCCAATGTCTCTGCGCACAAGCATACGATGCAATTTCTACAGTAACTTTTCACCGACCTGTAGAACAGTGGTCGCACAGCATAAAACTGAGCCTTTTCTTGAGTGCGTGCAGAAAACTTCCGTCTGCAAAACAGGCCCCGAAATGCCCTCTTGCTTCACCGCGAAGGGCGTCTCAACCTGAGACAATGCACTCCTGCAATTTCCGGCTGTGCTACCTGCAGAGATCTGCTCCCAAAACAGGAAATGAAAGCAACACTGCTCCTCTTACCAGACCACCGCGAGCTTGGCTTGCTTTCTTGAGCTCCTTACCACAAACAAGGCTCTGATACCATGTCAAGATTGTGGGAGAGAAGGAAGGAGTCTCGCTTGAAGCTTTCTTGCTTGCACAATGGGGGAAGACACACAAGGGTGGAGGCTGAAAACAGTTTTCCTCTTCTTAGTTGTGTAAGCCAAAAGAACTCAAGTACAAAGAAATAGAAGAACCCTATATATGGGTCTCAAACCAAACTCAACTAACTAAGGTGGCATACTAACTGAGCCACGAACTAGAATAGATAAGGATAGCTATCATGTAGCTATTATTCATGGGCGGTGTACCAACCGCGTCTGCAACTGACAAGTCGGTGACATAAATGCACAACGGTCACCCTGGCGTATCACGAGTGGAGCTCGATATCTCAACACTTTCTATCAAAAGACAGTTTTGTACCACTATGTGGAGTGATGGTGAAATAAAGTATCTAATTTTCAAATTGTTTGTTATGTGTTAAAGGTTGACTTTAATGAACCTAGTTTAATAGTGTAATAAAAGGAAGCTGATTTTATATTTCCAAACAATGTGGTAATATGCTTTGCTAACCAGACAACTAAGCAAACCCCATTGATAAAAGTGGGAGGCTTCGATCCCGATGATTGGATGCCTATGGCTGGTTGGACCCAATAAGTTGGGTAACTTTCCAACACTAGATAGAGTTGATTAAATCATGACACTCTCCCGGTCTCTCACTCTCTTTGAACCAAGTGCGGTGTTAACCTCACTCGTACCTTTGATTGATTACAAAGTGGTCTTTCTTAGGTGGGCATTAGATTGATGTTAGAGGTGACTTATCCACACTTCCCCTATGAAGTAGAACTGAGATTCCCATGTTCGACTAAGTCCAAGGTTTGCCATGGGGAGATGGGATGGTGATGTGCATGGATATGAATTTCAGTCAACTACTAAGAGGACTCCTCTGGGTTTGTTGGAGGAGGCACCTTACACGTGGTATCAGAGTCGGGTTTCAAAAGAGATTTTAGTGTAAGGTTAAGGAATTAATAAAATAACCACACTTGTTTGAAGAAAAATATTGTTGATTATCTTGCACTAACACTAGCATACACATTGTGCTCATTAGGAACTTAGTGATGAGAAAGCTACACATTTACAGGATATTTTTCCCATCATGTATCAAGTAGCCTTAGGGTCAAATAATTTCTCATATCACAAGGCTATATTTGAGATAATGGAAATTATCTTTATTCCTCCAATTGATTTGCAACCTCATCCTAACTCATGGTACATGAGAGATTTATGGCCAAGGAATAAGTCACATATGGGGATATATTATGGGCATAACATCCTTCTTTATTACAAACTATGGAGGGTTTTATGGGCTCAACAACTAAGGATAGTTAAGATATATCTTTTGTTCACTACCTTTGTTGAATGGTTACTAAACATTGGGGATGAACCTATATCTAAAACCTTGTGGGTATATCGGAAGGTGCTACAAATAGTACCACCCGAGAGAGTTGTTGTAGTACCAAGAAGGCCTTATTTTTTCACGGGATGTTTTGGTTATCCCCAAGAACCACCATATTATGTTGTTTGCCATGTACATGAGAATCCACCAAGATATGAGAATATAGACCCTGATACTTTTCGTGAGGAAAGGATCCAGGAGATGATGTATTGGTAGATCATAGTATGATCAATACATCTTTGTAAATAGTTTTCATAAATATAAAGTCTCATTATTACTTCTAAAGAGTTTGATTTATAAGCTTATGATTATAGTTGAGCTGCTTTGACAAGTTAATGAGGAAGTACACCTTATGTGAATGATTTTTGAGATCATGTGCTCCACTGCTTGCCAGTCAAATATATTGGAATTAAGAGAGAGTGTAATGGCTATCTAAGACTCATCTATGTAGTTGTTTAAGCTTACAAAGGGTCTACAACTAGAGCCCAAATCTGGGGACGGGATGACCCTTACCTATACTTAGACTCAACTCTATGTACGAAGATGTGAAAGTCCATCTTAAGTTATTGAAATGGCCTGAAGAACTAAAGCTAGTTTGATTTTTTCATTTGAAGGATAGAAGGTTAATGATACTATGACCATTAATGGGGAGACAATGACTCTACATCATTGGGTGTATGACCAATATACAAAGGTTAATTCTCCCGATAGTATCGCCCTTACGGGAGTGTAAAGTCAAAAAAATTATGAGCTTCTAGAGTATCCTAGTCTCCCAAATTATTATTGATTCCCAGAGATGAAGGCCAAATCACCTCGTTTTGTAACAAAGAAGTTATAGAGATAATCAAAATTGCCAACTAGTGCAAATTGATGAAACATACAAGGAACTCCAAGAGAAGAAGTTTCTTCTGAAGCAGACACCAACACCTAGGTTTAGCAATGAAGGACCCAAGGTGGAGCAAGATACAAAAGCTTGGGCAATACAGGTAGGATTAGTTACCAAGTTTAACATCATTTTAGGGGGCTGGAGCTGTTGAGATATCGAGCTCCACTCGTGATATGCCAGGGTGACCGTTGTGCATTTATGTCACCGACTTGTTAGCTGCAGATGCGGTTGGTACACCGTCCATGAATAATAGCTAGATGACAGCTATCCTTATCTACTCTAGTTCGTGGCTCAGTTAGTATGCCACCTTAGTTAGTTGAGTTTGGTTTGAGACCCATATATAGGGTTCTTCTATTTCTTTGTACTAGAGTTCTTTTTGGCTTGCACAACTAAGAAGAGGAAAATTGTTTTCAGCCTCCACCTGTGTGTGTATTCCCCCATTGTGTAAGTGAGAAAGCTACAAGTGAGACTCCTTCCTTCTCTCCCACAATCTTGACATGGTATCAGAGCCTGGTTTGTGGTAAGGAGCTCAAGAAAGCAAACCAAATTTGCGGTATTCTGGTAAAAGGACCAGTGTTGCTTTCAATTTTTGAGTTTGGGAGCAAGTCTCTGCAAAGGTAGCACAGTCGGAACGTGCAAGAGTGCATTGTCTCAGATTGAGAGACCCTTCGCGGTGTAGGAAGAGGGCAGTATATGCTGCGGGAGCTGGCTTTAGCCCTCGGTTGCCCTGTTTTTTTTATTCGAGGCCATTTCGGTGCCTGTTTTGGAGGCGAAAGTTTTCCGCACGCACTCAGGAAAAGGCCCTGTTTTTTGCTGTGCGACCATTGTTCTACAGGTCAGTGAAAAGTTATTGTAGAAATTGCATCGTATGCCTGTGCGCAGAGACATTGGGAGTTACAAAATCATCCTTGTTGCCTGTTGATGTAAAATCGTCACTAGAAAGTGACTGTGTGGTCAAATACCACTTTCGTCAGTTTTGCAGATTTGCCCTTGTGAGGCTGAACCTGTGTTTTTTACAGTGACAAAATTTTTTGCAGTGTTCTGTAATGGCGTCTGATTCTCTTTCACAGATTGTCACTAAAAAGCTTGACAAGAACAACTTCCAAGTATGGAAGTTTAGAATGACGAATTTCCTTATGGGAAAAGGATATTGGAAATTCATTGCAGGAAATGAAGAAGAACCAGTTTTTCCTGATGTTCCCAATCAATAGCAAATGCAGGCATTTAAAGGATGGCATGAGAGAGCCAGGAAAGTTATGTATTGGCTATCTATCAGCATTTCAGACTCTATGATTGTGCATATTTAGGATGCAAGTACGCCAAAGGAGGCATGGGATACTTTGTCAAAAATGTATAGCACAAATACGCAAGCCATGAAAATGCAGCTCAAGCAAGAGTTGCATAATGTGCAAAGAGAAAGTATAAGCATCAATGACTACCACATGAAGGTGAAGAAGATTGCAGATGCACTTGCTTCCATTGGGTCGCCAGTGGAAGATGATGATTTAGTTTCTGTGACCTTGAATGGTCTAGGAAAGGATTATGCACAGTTTCGAACATCGATTTCTGTCCGTAAAATATTTCCTGATTTTGAGGAGTTGATTGCTCTTCTAATTTCTGAGGAATAGAGAAATGATGGTGCATTTTCTTCAGGAGGAACTTCAAAAGAAGCTGTCTTCTACTCAAATGCTGTGAGAGGTAGAGGCAGAGGTCGAGGAGGCCGATCTGGAGGCCGTGGTAGAAATCAGAATATGCAGCAAACTCAAGAAAACCAGTCCTATGGAGGAGGATGTGGTAACTCTAGAGGCAGGGGGAGCCAAAGAGGTCGTGGTGGATGGCAAAGAGGCCAAAACGCAAACATCAATGTTGAATGCTACTACTGTGGTAAAATGGGTCATATGGCTAAAGACTGCTATAAAAAGCAAAATGACATCATGAATGGAAAATTGCAACGAGGGAATTATGCATCTTCTAGTAGATAGGGTGATGACAGAAATGAGCATTTGTTTATGGTGCAGCACATGACCAATTCTGTGACAAGTGCAGAAGAAAGAAACGATGTGTGGTATGTTGACTCAGGTGCATCAAACCACATGACAGGTCATGCAGAATGGATGCAGGATGCAAGGAAAATGGAAAAACCAGGATTTTGGAGACTGGTGATGATATTGCACATCCTATTGTGCAGATTGGAAAAAATCCTTTGTCTATGCAGGATGGGAAAAAGAAATACCTGTCCGATGTATTTCATGTCCCGAATATCACCAAGAACCTGGTTTCTGTTGGTCAAATGGTTGAGTAGGGCTTGCAGGTCAGATTTAATTCTCATGGATGCTTTGTTGAGGATATGAAAAATAAAGGTCGCTTGATAGAAAAAGGAAAGAAGAAGGGCAGAATGTTTACGTTGGATGCAGACATGCGTGAATTGAGTGCAGCAATGTTTGCACATGGGACCGGTGTAGTTGCAAATATTGATATCTGGCATAAACGCATTGGTCATGTTAATGTACAACGACTTAAATCAATGCAAGCCCAAAATATTGTTGCAGGATTGCCTAAATTCAAGGTTGCAGAAATGCATAAGGTATGTGAAGCCTGTCAATTTGGAAAACATCAAGGAAACCATTTCCTAGACATGTTCAAGAGAGTAAGAAGCCATTGGAATTAATCCACTCTGATGTGTGGACTACTAAAGCTACATCTATTGGAGGCTGTCATTATTTTGTCACTTTTATTGATGACTATAGCAGAAAAGTTTGGGTGTACTTTATGAAAAAGAAAAGTGAAGTTTTTTGGCATTTCAAAACTCTTAAAGCTATGGTTGAAAAAGAAACAGGCCTACAAATAAAATTCCTAAGGTCAGATGGAGGGGGAGAGTACCTCTCAAATGAGTTTGCAAGGTTCTTGCAGGAGCATGGCATAAAGCAGCAATATTCATGTAGTCATACCCCACAGCAAAATGGAATTGTAGAAAGAAAAAACAGGCATATTGGAGAGGTATCTCATGCCATGCTCAATGAAAAAGACCTGCCAGATTTTTACTGGGCTGAGGCAGTTGCTGTTAGAAATCAAGCTCACCGTCAGTGTGTCTTCATCTATGACCGACATCTATGACAGCTAGTGTGTACAGTTGTCTACATGTGACTACATTAAATAAGTCAGGTTAGTAGTCAGTCAGTGACCTGACTAGAGTTAGTCAGTCTAGTCTACATTTACACTAGGTCACTTTATCTTGTAGTGAGTGTGTGCTTTTCACTTGAGAGTGTGTGGAAATGAAGGAATGAGCTTGAGAGCTTGAAGGCTCATGGATATGGAGTCTTTCCCTTTCTCTCTCTCTACTCTTTGAACATGGTATCAGAGCTTTATCCATGAGGCTGTGGGAGAATGGGCATGACAACTTGCAGTGCAAAGGAGATGGAAGTAAGGAATGAGGAAGAAGCTGGACACTTGCAAATGAAGCCATAGTCAAAGGAAGAAATCAGCGTGGATTGCATTTTGAAAATCGTGGACTGCCTCCTGAGTCTGAAAATCGTGGATTGCCTCCTGAAACCTGTGTCTGAAAATCGTGGACTGCCTCCTGAAACCTGTGTCCTGAAATCGTGGACTGCAAACTGTGTCTGAAAATCGTGGACTGCCTCCTGAAAAATAGCAACCTGCATCTGAAAATCTGCGCCTGCTGATCTGAATGGACAGCAACCTGTATCTGAAAATTTGCGCCTGCTGATCTGAGTGGACAGCAACCTATCAATCTTCAGTGGGGCACCTGGACAAGGTTCATAGAGCATGTATGCTCACTATTGAAGGTATTTGAAGTGTGCAAGGAGTAAATGCTTATGTGGGAGCTCTGTTATGAGCTGAAGTGACAGACACAGACCTGTAATCATTTTTGAACTGCTGTAAACATGAATGGACAGCATGCATTCAGTCATTACTGACACACATGATCCTTGTACTACACTCAGAAAGCATTTTTAGAGCACAAGAATGTGTCAAAGCATGTATACATTGGATCAAATGTCTTGGAGCCGAGATCTCTTGCTCAGAATACTCAGATCTGAAAATCAACGACAGGCTGAAAACTGTCATACACAGTCAATGTCAGAATACTCAGATTTGAAAATCAATGACAGGCTGAAAACTGTCATACACAGTCAATGACAGAATACTCAGATCTGAAAATCAATGACAGGCTGAAAACTGTCATACACAGTCAATGACAAGTACTGTGCATTACTGAAGCAATACAGGTCATCTTGGGGGTTCCATCATCTATATGAACTGGCCTATACATGCTGAATGCATGGAGAATTGAAGCAAGCAATGAGCATCATTGAAAACTGAATTTTGAAGCTGAAATAAATGCACTTACACTGTCCTGGTTAATTGCAAACAGCTCATGAGGTTTATGCCATTGGTCAATGAAGACAGGTTGTCTATGCCTACTCAGATGCTCATGTATTGAATGTGCCACTACAAAGTAAATGTATGACATGGTCAAAATACATTTTGGAGTTGCTTGGAGCTTGGTATGCTGAATTTTGGTTGACTGCAACCTGAAACTGAATTTGTTGACACACTCAGTTTTGGACTTGAAATTGCTGCTGGTTACTCACAGTTTACAGTTTTCAGACTGCATGTATGTACCCTGGCAGTGAGGTTACATAAGCTTAAGCTGAAGCAAACACATAGCTTATGTATTCACAGTTATATCTACTGTTGAGACCACTTGTTTGAGGGTTGTTTTGGGGTGTCAGTGGACTGAAATACCCTGGTTTTTTTCTGCAATTTAGTGCAGAATATTGTCATAAACTATTACGGACTAAACTTAGTCAGTCATACTTATTGGACTGCAGGGAGTTAGGCACTTGATAGACAGTCTATTGCATCATGACTGCATGGACTGCAGGGAGTTGTGCATCATGGCTAATATCACTCAGATAGTTGGAGAGAAGTTGGATAATAAGAACTTTACATTATGAAAATTCAGAATGAAAAACTTTCTGGTTGGCAGAGGTTATTGGGATTTATGTACAGGAGATGAAGTTGCTCCTGAGTTGCCTGCACATAATGAACAGAAAAGAGCCTACAAGCTATGGAATGAAAGAGCATGCAAGGTGCTGCATTGGTTTTCCTTATGTATATCTGATGCTATGGTAATTCAAATCACTGGATGTGAGACTCCGAAGGATGCTTGGGACATACTGATGAAAAATTATGGAACCATGACACATGCAAGAAAGATCCAGTTGAAACAGTAGTTCAACAACATGTCTAGAAATGGCAAGAGCATCCAGACGTATATCACGGAGATTAAGACCATAGCTGATCAACTTGCTACTATTGGCTCAAGTGTATCAGAAGATGATATGATTGATGTTGCTTTGAATGGCTTAGGCAAAGAGTACAAAGCTTTTGACACTTCCATTTCTGTCAGAGAAGAGCCCCCTAGCTGGGAAGAGCTAGTTGCTTTGTTGCTGCATGAGAAAGTCAAACTTGGTTTGAATACAAGTTCTGTTGAGATGACAAGCTCAACACATGCGGACATTGATGGACCACCTGGTTAGATGGGTCCACACGTCTATACTTAGCACGTCGGTGGTCATTATGCATCTCACATGGCCACTGACTCATTACTTATTATATTCAGGTTATTACACCTATTTACAGCTGGCATAGTTATAGCGCCAGTCGACTAGTGTAGTCGGTTATGCATTGTTTGACTTAGTAGGCCACTTTCCTTTTATGTTGTATCTTATCTATACTTTGTGTACATTGTAAAAGTGTGTAGAAGAAGAAGAAGAAATCAGCAAGAAAACGTTTTGGCCTCCATCTCTCTTCTTGTCTCTTGAGTGAGCTTCTCCTTATGCATTCTGTGTGTGTTCGGCGCAGCATCTTGAGTAACCCCCTCCACCACGCAATTCTTGACATGGTATCAGAGCCGCGCCATTGAGAGAGGCTGTTTTCGAAGGTTGAAGCAAAGGAGAAGAAGCAAGGTTCGAGCAAGCAAGCCACGGGTAAGAAGCTCTCCCATCCTTCAACTCTTTCTCTTGGATAGTGCTTGTGGAGGCACCGGAAGCAGGGCAGAGCAAAAATCTCAGATTGCAGTGAGATTTGGTGTGCGCGAAGAGCGCTGTGTATTGTGCAAATAGGTCCTTTAGGGCTTTCCCGTAGTTATTTTGGGCATCTGAGGCCGTTTCAGGGCCCGTTTTAGAGCCGCAAGGTTGCGGACAACAGTTTCAGGGTACGCTGTGACTTTGACTGTATTGACCGAAAGTGGGTGCGCAAGTTACAGATTTCAGATCTGTAAGTTCAAAGGTGTTTACCAGTGAGTAAACACAAGGTTTATCTGCAAACAGGTTGCAGATTGCATGTATTGTTGAGCAGACAGTGAAAAAGGCTGTCTGGTGTATTGCTGTGCACTACAGGTCCAGGGTTGCAGAAGATTTGCTTGCTGTTGGTATTAATTTTGTGATAATGGTAGAGAACAGTGGAAGCCCCATCATTGAGAAGCTCGACAAGAACAACTACCCTTCATGGAAGTTCCGTGTCACGAACTTCCTTTTTGGAAAAGGCCTCTACGAGTTTGTTTCAGGTGAAGAAAAGGAGCCGGAGATGAGTGATCCTCCAACTGCAGAAGAGACAAAGGCACGGAAAGAATGGAATGCAAAGGATAAAAAGGTCATGTATTGGTTGTCTGTAGTAATTGACAATAATATGCTGGGACATATTAGAAATGTAGAGAATTCATATGTAGCTTGGACCATACTTGAAAGTATGTTTTCTGTAAATACAAAGGCACGAAAGATTCAACTCAAGCAAGAGTTGAATACATTAAAGAAAGGGAAGATGTCTATCAATGAGTATGCACTGAAGGTAAGAAGCATTGCAGATGCATTGACAGCGATTGATGCAATGCCCGATGATGATGATTTGGTGTCGTCTACCTTGGGTGGACTTAACAATGAAAAGGCTTGGAAGTCTTTTGTAACTTCCGTATATGTCAGAAAGACATTTCCAAATTTCGATGAATTGGTCTCCCTTATGATCACTGAAGAGATCAACATGCAGAGTGAGACATCTGAAAGAAGTGGTGAACAGGTCCAAGCTTTCTACTCCAGTTCTGGAAGGGGACGTGGCAGGTTCTCTTCAAGAGGCAGCGGTACAGGACGTGGTAGTGACAACCAACAAAACAGATTGAATCAGCAATTTGGCGATATGCAAGTTTCAGGAGGTCGTGGTAACTTTAGAGGCACGGGGAGCTTTAGAGGAAGAGGTGGATGGCAGAACAGAGGTTCTAACAACTCTGGTATTGTGTGCCACTACTGTGGCAAAACAGGTCATATTGCAGCCCAATGTTATGCTAAGAAAGATGATATCCACAGTGGTAAGTTGCAGCAAGGAAACTATGCATCGTCTTCACGAGAGAATGAAAAAAAAAATGAACGTTTGTTCGTTATGCAGCATATGTTGAATGCTGTTACAGGAAAGGGAACACATGAAGATGTTTGGTATGTTGATTCAAGTGCATCCAATCATATGACCAGCCATGTAGAATGGTTTGGAGAGAGGCAGGATTTGCAGAATGTAGGTTATGTGCAGACGGGTGATGATTCATACCACCCAATTTCACACATTGGAAAAGTTCCCTTGTCCTTGCATGATGGTAAGACAAAGAGTCTTTCAGATGTATTACATGTGCCATCTATTACAAAGAACTTGGTGTCAGTCGGTCAAATGGTAGAGCAAGGGCTGCAAGTCAGATTTAATGCAAAGGGCTGCTTTGTAGAAGATTTCAATGACAAGTGCAGATTGGTAGCAAAGGGAAGTAGAGTTAGACGTATGTTCACTGTAGATGCTGGAATTCCTACTATGAATGCTGCTATGTATGCCAAAGGAAAAGGTGTTGTTGCAGACATTGAAATTTGGCACAAACGCATTGGACATGCAAATGTACAAAGGCTGAAATTAATGCAGTCCAAAGGGTTAGTTACAGGTTTGCCTACATTTAAAGTTGCAGAATTTCAGAAGGTATGTGAAGCATGTCAGTTTGGTAAGCAGGCAAGACAACCCTTTTCACATGACAGAGATGTAAGCAGAAATATCCTTGATGTTGTGCATACAGACATTTGGGGGCCTACACAAATGTATCTCTTGGAGGTAGTTCATACTTCGTCACATTCATTGATGATTGTTCTAGAAAGCTGTGGGTATATTTTATGAAGGAAAAGAGTGAAGCTTTTGAGCACTTTAGAACTTTCAAGGCTGCAGTTGAAAGAGAAATAGGCTTGAAAGTAAAGTGCTTGAGGTCAGATGGAGGGGAAGAGTACCTCTCCAATGAGTTCAGTGATTTTCTGAGGTCTCATGGGATAAAGAGACAGTTCACATGCAGGTATATCCCACAGCAAAATGGGGTTGCAGAAAGGAAAAACAGGCATATTGCAGAAGTTGCACGCGCCTTGATGGCTGAAAAGAATATGCCTAAGCATTTTTGGTCAAAGGCTGTTCATACTGCTGTTTATATTATGAATAGAACTCCCACAGCTGCAGTTCATGGTATGACCCCCGAAGAATGTTTTACGAGTAAGAAGCCTGATGTTTCACACTTGAAAGTATTTGGCTGCATTGCGTATGTTCATGTGCCAGATGAGTTGCAGAAGAAACTGGATCCAAAGGCTGAAAAGTGTGTCTTTATTGGATACTCTTTAGAGCAGAAAGGGTATCGTTGTTACAACCCTGTCACATGTAAGTTCAGAGTAAGCAGGGATGTCATCTTTGATGAAATGAGCAGTTGGTATGCATCTAGTGGTGATGCATTGGATGATGATGATGATCATGACACTCATGTGCAGGCTGAAAAGCAAGAATCATGAATTCTTAGCGGACCAGAGACATCATCTGGTAGTCCTTGGTCTGGGAGACTAAGGAGTATCTCTACATCTTCGGGTGCATCTAGTAGCACTACAGGTAAAGACAAAGGAAAGAATAAATTGTCAGAAGGCATTGATGCAGTTCTTGATGGAGACTCCAGTGGCTCAGAGAGCTTGGATGATGAGCTTGGCATTCCTTCAGTGAGGACTCCAGGTGTGCAGAGAGCACCCGTTAATGCAAAGACTCCATTGAGTGATACAGTGGTATGCAGGTCTAGCAGGGTGAGATACCCTGTTAAAAGATTTGGTTTTGAAGGTTATGCAGCTCACCATTATGCTTATATGGTGAAACTAGTTCAGGATGTTGAGCCCACATGTTTTCAGGAGGCTGTTGGTCATGCTCATTGGGATGCAGCAATGGATGAGGAGATGGCTGCATTAGAGGCCAATAAGACTTGGGATCTAGTATCATTGCCGAAGGGAAAGAAAGCTATTGGATGTAAGTGGGTTTATAAGATTAAGCACAATGTAGATGGTTCTATTAGCAGCTACAAAGCTAGGCTGGTTGCAAAAGGCTATGCCCAGACATATGGCATAGATTATGATAAAACCTTCAGTCCAGTTGCTAGGATGGCAACTATCAGATGTGTGATTGCTTTGGCAGCAGCCAAAGGTTGGAGGTTGCAGCAAATGGATGTAAAGAATGCCTTCTTGCATGGTGATTTGCAGGAAGAAGTGTATATGGATCAGCCAGCAGGTTATGAATATTTAGAGTATCCCACATATGTGTGCAGGTTGAAGAAGGCACTCTATGGGCTCAAGCAAGCACCTAGAGCATGGTCTGACAAGATTAGAGAGTATCTTGTCAATATTGGCTTTTATGTTTCTGATGCTGATCACTCACTTTATGTGAGAAAGGGAGATGCAAGTTTGGTCATCATAGTCATCTATGTGGATGACTTGATTATTACAGGTGATAGTGATAGTGGGATTGTTGAAGTCAAGGGCTGTTTGAAGATGAAGTTTGAGATGAAGGATTTAGGTGAGCTAAGGTACTTCCTTGACATTGAGGTGATCAGATGTGATGATGGTATATGGCTGTCCCAAAGACAGTATGGCTTGGATATGTTGTCCAAGTATGGTATGACTGCATGCAAACCACTTTCAGTCCCGTTGGAGCAGAATGTAAAGCTAAGTGCTGATGTTGGGGATGAGATAGAAGACCCTACTATGTTCAGGAGGATAGTGGGGAGTTTGATCTACATGACCATTACAAGGCCAGACTTGAGCTACACTGTTGGTCTTGTGAGTCAGTTTATGCAAGTACCTAGAAAGCCACATTTGGATGCATTCAGACGCATATTGAGATATGTGAAGTCCACATTACATTATGGACTTTTCTATGAGGCAAGTACAGATGTACAGGTATTTGGATACACAGATGCAGATTGGGCTGGTAGTATGTCTGATAGAAGATCTACCAGCGGATACATGTTCTCTCTTGGTAGTGCAGCAGTTGCATGGAGCAGCAAAAAGCAATCTACAGTTGCTTTGTCGAGTACAGAGGCTGAGTATAGAGGTGCTGCTGTTGCAGCATGTGAGGTAGTATGGCTGCAAAAGATATTGGCTGATTTGGATGTCCAGGTGGAAGGTCCAGTTGTCATTTATTGTGACAACATGAGTAGTATACAGTTGGCTAGGAACCCTGTGTTCCATGTCAGGACAAAACATATTGAGGTACACTACCACTTTGTGAGAGAGAAGGTACTAGCAAGTGAGATTGACTTGGTGTATGTCAGCACACAGGATCAGATAGCTGACATCTTCACGAAGGCATTGGGTACAAAGAAGCTTCAAAAGTTTCGAAGCTTACTTGGAGTTGCAGAGATGCAATTGAGCTTGAGGGGGAGTGTTGAGATGACAAGCTCAACATATGCGGACATTGATGATGGACCGCCTCGTTAGATGGGTCCACACATCTACACTTAGCATGTCGGTGGTCATTATGCATCTCACATGGCCACTGACTCATTACTTATTATATTCAGGTTGTTACACCTATTTACAGCTGGCATAGTTATAGCGCCATTTGACTAGTGTAGTCAGTTATGCATTGTTTGACTTAGTAGGCCACTTTCCTTTTATGTTGTATCTTATCTATACTTTGTGTACATTGTAAAAGTGTGTGGAAGAAGAAGAAGAAATCAGCAAGAAAACGTTTTGGCCTCCATCTCTCTTCTTGTCTCTTGAGTGAGCTTCTCCTTGTGCATTCTGTGTGTGTTCGGCGCAGCATCTTGAGCAACCCCCTCCACCACGCGATTCTTGACAGGTTCTAGTGCATCTCAAAGTAGAGATACTGTGTTGTACTCTAGCCAGCGTGGCAGAGGATCTAGAGGTCATGGTTCGTTTTGAGGTCGTGGTGACACTTGTAATACTTATGGACAGCAGTAGCAGCAGAGTAATTGGCATGGTGCAAATACACAAGGCCAGCGTGGATCTGGTGGGTTTAGAGGTAGGGGGAGATCACCCTGAGGTAGAGGTGGTGGTTCTGGTTCATGGCAGTCATCTGATCAGTCCAACAGGGACAAGGACTGCCATTATTGTGGCCGATATGGGCATATTGCAAAGGATTGTTACAAGAAGCAAGGAGATATGAAGGCAAAGGGCAGACAGTATGGGCACTATGCATCTTCCCGTGTTGCTCATGATGAGTCAGTTGATAGACTTTTTGCCATGCAGCATGTATCTAAAAATGCATCGAGACATGATAGAGATGACAGATGGTACATTGACTCTAGAGTGTCAAACCACATGACCCCGCATGGAGAGTGGTTTGATGAGATGGTTGCAGGTACACATGGTCATGTATGTACTGGGGATGATACCCAACATGACATAAAGCATAAAGGGATTGTTCCATCGATGATGCCTGATGGCAAGAAGAAAGGCCTGCATGATGTCTTACATGTACCGACCATAACAAAGAATTTGTTGTCTGTGGGTCAAATGGCAGAACAAAATCTGCAAGTGAGGTTTAACAAGGATGGATGTTTCATTGAGGAGTATGGAAATGGCTGCAAGCTAATTGCCAAGGGCAGAAGGGATGGCAGGATGTTTACTTTGGAAGCGACAATTCCTGAACTTAAAGCAGCTATGTTTGCTCATGATGAGAGTGCCATCAGAGATGTAGAGATCTGGCACAAGAGAATTGGACATGTCAATGTACAAAAGCTGAAATCTATGCAGCAGAAAGAAGTAGTATTGGATCACCTAAATCATTATACTCCTAAATTCAAGTATAATGATTTTAGTCATGTATGCCCTGCATGTCAGTTTGGGAAGCAGGCACGGTTTCCTTTCATGAGACATGTAAAAAATAGCACTAGGCCTTTACAGTTGGTACACTCTGATGTCTGGGGTCCTTCACATAATGCTTCTTTTGGCGGTGCACGATATTATGTCTCATTTATTGAAGATTTCAGTAGGTACACTTGGCTTTATATCTTGAAGCATAAGGATGATGTGTTTGATGCATTCAAAGACTTCAAGAAACATGCTGAAAATGAAGTGGGCAGTTACATATCATGTTTGAGATCAGATGGAGGAGGTGAATATGTCTCAAACTACTTTGACAGGTATCTTGCTAAACATGGGATCAGAAGACAGCTCACATGCAACTATACACCGCAGCAAAACGGTGTTGCAGAGAGGAAAAGCAGGGTTTTGATGGAGTCAGCTAGAGCTATGCTGAATGAAAAATGTCTACCAAATGGTTATTGGGCTGAAGCAGTGGTGACTGCTGTATATGTGCTGAATCGAACCCCTACAGCAGGGATTCATGATGTCACTCCGTATGAACGGGTGTATGGTCATAAACCTGTATTTCACACTTGAAGGTATTTGGCAGCATTGCATATGTGCATATACCGGATGAGAAGAGGAAGAAATTGGATCCTAAGGCAGTGAAAAGTGTGTTTATTGGATATGCACAGGAACGGAAAGCTTATAAGTGTTATGTACCTACTACGCATGAGACACTCATAAGCAGAGATGTGGTATTTGATGAGTTAGCATCTTGGTATGGGAATCCTGTTGCAGTGCCTACTGATGGCTCACCCAGTATGAGTCATGCTGAAAATACTCTTGCAGAGAGTACTTCCATGACTGGTCAGACAGGTGATGTATCATCTACAGTGAATCCTTGGACAGGACGATTGCGGAGTCGCACTACTGCATCCACTGACACGGATATGTCAGTGAGGGGGAGAACAGATAATGGAAAAGAAAAGGTTTTTGAAGATATAACAGGTCCACTCATTGCAGGTTATGATTCATCTAGCAGTGACAGCTTAGATAGTGAATTGGGGATTCCATCTGTTATGACGCCAGGTACTAGGCAGAGCCATTATGTGCTGCCTCATGAGAGGCAAGCTCACAGTGAGCCACAGCTCAGGAGATCAAAGAGGGTCAAACGACCTGTTGACAGGTATACTTACACTGAATATTCAGCCCATCATTATGCTTATATGACAAAAGTAACAGGTTTTAGAGAACCAAGTAAGTTTGATGAGGCAGTTTGAGATGAGAATTGGCGTGCTGCTATGGATGAGGAATATTCAGCTTTGGCTGAAAATTGTAATGGGATTTGGTACAGTTGCATGAGGGCAAAACACCTATTGGATGCAAGTGGGTGTATAAGGTAAAATGTAAATCAGATGGATCATTGGAAAGATATAAGGCCAGGCTGGTTGCAAAAGGGTATGCGCAGCAGTATGGTCTTGATTATGAGGAGACTTTTAGCCCTGTAGCAAAGATGGCTACAGTTAGAATTGTGATTGCTTTGGCAGCAGCTAGAGGCTAGAAAATATGGCAGATGGATATAAAGAATGCATTTCTCAATGGAGAATTACAGGAAGAGGTTTACATGGAACAGCCTGAAGGCTATGTACATCCAGAATTTCCAGCACATGTATGTCGGCTGAAAAAGGCATTATATGGACTGAAACAGGCACCCAGAGCATGGAATGCTCGCATCTGCAGTTATTTACAGCAATATGGTTTCCGATTGGGAGATGCTGATCATAGTCTGTTTGCGAAGAAGATAGATAGTGGCTATGTTTTTCTAGTTATCTATGTTGATGACTTAATCATTACAAGAGATGATGAAAATGGGATTGCAGAAATAAAGACATGTTTACAGGCTGAGTTTAAGGTTAAGGATCTTGGAGAGCTGAAATATTTTTTGGGGATTGAGGCTGTCTCTACACCTCGAGGCATATGGCTGCTACAGAAGCAGTATGCTCATGACATGTTACAGAAATATGGTATGGCTGATTGCAAGCCTATGGATACGCCTTTGGAGCAGAATGTCAAGCTGCAGATTGATGTTGGGACAGAGATTGAGAATGTTACTATGTACAGATAGATGGTAGGCAGCTTGATCTATCTCACGATCACTAGACCTGACTTGAGTTATGCTGTGGGGCTGATCAGTCAGTTCATGCAAAAGCCTCGCAAACCACACTTGGATGCAGTCAGAAGAATTCTGAGATATGTAAAGGGTACCACAGATCATGGGCTGTTTTATGCATATGGGAAAACCCTTGACTTGATGGGGTACACTGATGCTGACTGGGCTGGTTGCACGTATGACAGGAGGTCAACCAGTGGCTATGCATTTGGATTGGGTAGTAGCATGATCAGTTGGCAAAGTAAGAAACAGTCTATAGTTGCATTGTCCAGTACAGAAGCAGAGTATCGTGGTGCGGCCTTAGCGGCCTGTGAAGCTAAGTGGTTACAGAAGTTACTAAATGACTTGGGAGTACACTTGGACAAAAAAGTCAAGCTGTACTGTGAAAATTTGAGCAATGTTATGTTAGCAAGCAATCCTGTTTATCATGCAAGATCAAAACACATTGAGGTTCACTATCATTTCATCAGGGAAATGGTTTTAGCATATCAGATTGATTTGGAGCATGTGAATACTGAAGACCAAGTAGCAGACATCTTTACCAAATCACTTGGTAAAGATAAGTTCATTCACTTTAGACAGCTACTTGGAGTGATGCAGATGATTTGAGTTTTGTTTTTGAGCTTGAGGGGGAGTGTTAGAAATCAAGCTCACCGTCAATGTGTCTTCATCTATGACCGACATCTATGACAGCTAGTGTGTACAGCTGTCTACATGTGACTACATTAAATAAGTCGAGTTAGTAGTCAGTCAGTGACCTGACTAGAGTTAGTCAGTCTAGTCTACATTTACACTAGGTCACTTTATCTTGTAGTGAGTGTGTGCTTTTCAGTTGAGAGTGTGTGGAAATGAAGGAATGAGCTTGAGAGCCTGAAGGCTCATGGATATGGAGTCTTTCCCTTTCTCTCTCTCTACTCTTTGAACAGTTGCTACAATAGTCTACATAATGAACAGGACTCCCATTGCAGCAATACATGGCATGACTCCAGAGGAGAGGTATACTGATAGGAAACTAGATATTTCTCATTTGAATATTTTTGGTTGCATTGCCTATATTCATGTGCCAGATGAGTTGAGATCCTAGTTGGATCCAAAAGCTGAGAAGTGCATCTTTATTGGTTACTCTCTGCAGCAAAAAGGGTATAGATGCTATAACCCTTCTACTCGTAAGTTTACAGTGAGCAGAGATGTTGTTTTTGATGAGATGAGTAGCTAGTATAAACCAGTAAATGTGATTGATAATGTAGATGCAAAAAATGGTAATGCAGCACAGAATTCACAGCAGCAGTCACAAGATATTAGTGGACTTGGAGTGTCCTCTAGCAGTGGTTCACATTCTTCGCCATGGATAGGCAGATTGAGATCAGTAGAATCTTCTCAAAGCAATGCAGATACTGGTATGCAGGTATCACGAAAAGGAAAAGAGAAGGTAGATCAGCCCATGTTTGATGTGAATGCAGGTCACTCTTATGTGGATGGTGAATCGAGTGGCTTAGAATAGAGCATTGATGATGAGTTGGGTATTCCTTCTATTATTACACCTGGAGTAAGGAAGACCAGGGATGTTTTGAGAGCACATAGGAGTGAACCTACTTTGAGTAGGTCTACCAAAGCTAGGTATCCTGTGGATAGGCTAAATTTGATGGATTTACAGCCATTCACTATGCCTATATGGTCAAAGTGATACAAGAACCAGAACTCACTTCTTTTGAGCAAGCCATGGGAAAAGAAAAATGGGAGAAAGCCATGGATAAAGAAATGGGTGCCTTGGAAGCAAATGCTATATGGGAATTGGTACCTTTGCCTAAAGATAAGAATGAAATTGGTTGTAAGTGGGTTTATAAGGTGAAACACAATGCAGATGGTTCTATGAATAGATACAAGGCAAGATTAGTAGTCAAGGGGTATGCACAAACATATGGCATTGATTATGAAGAAACATTCAGTCCGATTGCAAGGATGGCAACCGTAAGAGCAGTCATTACTATGGCTGCATCAAAGGGATGGCCTTTACATCAGATGGATGTAAAGAATGACTTCTTGCATGGTGATTTGCAAGAAGAGGTCTATATGGAGCAGCCACCAGGTTATGTGCATGCTGTTCATCTTGAGTTTTTTTGCAGATTGAAGAAAGCCTTGTATGGCTTGAAGCAAGCACCTAGAGCATGGTTTGACAAGATAGGACAGTATCTTGTCACTATTGGCTTTCAGATTTCCAAGGCAGATTTCTCACTTTATGTGAGAAAAACAAAGAAATGTATTATGCTACTTGTCATTTATGTTGATGATTTGATTATGACAGGTGACAGTGATGAAGATATCCTTCATGTGAAAATGCTATTGAAGCAGAAGTTTGAGATGAAGGATTTGGGAGAGCTGTGTTATTTCTTGGGCATTGAGGTGATTAGATCACCAAGTGGGATACGACTCTTGCAAAGGCAGTACGGATTGGACATGCTGTCCAAATATGGGATGACAGGCTGTAAGCCTATTTCAGTTCCTTTGGAGCAGAATGTGAAGCTGAGTGTAGATGCAAGTGAGCTTTTGGAAGACCCTACTATGTACAGACGCATAGTAAGAAGTTTGATTTATATGACTATTACCATGCCAGATTTGAGCTATGCTGTTGGATTGGTAAGTCAGTTTATGCAGGCTCCAAGGAAACCGCATTTGGATGCGGCTAGACGCATACTCAGGTACGTGAAGTCCACATTGTAGTATGGACTACTTTATGAGACTAGGGTTCAGATACAGTTGCATGGATACACTAATGCTGATTGGGCTGGTAGTATTTCTGATAGACGATCTACCATTGGATATGTGTTCTCTTTTGGGAGTACTGCAGTCACTTGGAGTAGCAAGAAATAGCCTACAGTTGCCTTGTCGAGCACAGAAGCTGAGTACAAGGGCGCAGCAATGGTTGCATGTGAGGTAGCTTGGTTGCATAAGCTACTTTATGATATGCATCAGCCTACAGATGGGCCAGTTGTCATTTATTGTGACAACATGAGTAGTATACACTTGGCAAATAACCCAGTCTATCATGCTAGAACAAAGTACATTGAGGTGCGTTATCACTATGTGCAGGAGAGGGTTTTACTAGGTCTTATTGATCTAGTTTATGTCATCACAGAGGATCAAGTAGCTGACATATTTACGAAGGCATTGGGCATAGAGAAGCTACACAAGTTCAGATACCTGCTTGGTGTGTAGGAATTGGGATTGAGCTCGAGGGGGAGTGTTGAGATATCGAGCTCCACTCGTGATATGCCAGGGTGACCGTTGTGCATTTATATCACCGACTTGTTAGCTGCAGATGCGGTTGGTACACCGCCCATGAATAATAGCTAGATGACAGCTATCCTTATCTACTCTAGTTCGTGGCTTAGTTAGTATGCCACCTTAGTTAGTTGAGTTTGGGTTGAGACCCATATATAGGGTTCTTCTATTTCTTTATACTAGAGTTCTTTTTGGCTTACACAACTAAGAAAAGAAAAATTGTTTTCAGCCTCCACCTGTGTGTGTATTCCCCCATTGTATAAGTGAGAAAGCTACAAGTGAGACTCCTTCCTTCTCTCCCACAATCTTGACAGGAGCTGGGATTTTACCTTACGGGTAGGGGGATCGAGTTACACTCTCCCCCTCTCTCACTCTGTTTGAACCAAGTGTAATATACGCCCCCCTTAAAAAAATTTAATTTTAAAACAATTTTTTTTACTCCCTCTCTCTCCCCGTCGATAGCACGTCGGGGAGAGAGAGAGAGAGAGAGAGAGAGAGAGAGAGAGAGGGAGAGGGAGTGAAGAGAGTGAAAGGGGGGGTATGCAGCTCCCCAGGTGGAGGGTGGCGACCGTTAACGGTCGTCTCCCCTCCCCTCATGAAGCCTCCTCTCCACCATATAAGGTAGCATCACCCCCCCTCCTCTGTAGTTAGCACGCAGCCCTCCCCTCCCTCGTGAACAGCGCCCCCTCTCCCTCATCAACGGATAGCAGCCCCCCCTCATCGTCTGCAGTGAACCCCCCCATGATGAGAGAGAGAGAGAGAGAGAAGAAGAAGAAGAAGAGGGAGAGAGAGTGAAGGAGAAGAAGGGAAGAAGAAGAAGAAGAAGAAGAAGAGGGAGAGAGAGACAAGAAGAAGAAGAAGAAGAAGAAGAAGAAGAAGAAGAAGAAGAAGAAGAAGAAGAAGAAGAAGAAGAAGAAGAAGAAGAAGAAGAGGGAGAGAGAGAAGAAGAAGAAGAAGAAGAAGAAGAAGAAGAAGAAGAAGTAGAAGAAGAAGAAGAAGAAGAAGAAGAAGAAGAAGAGAGAGAGAGAGGAGAAGAAGAGAAGAAGAAGAAGAGGAAGAAGAAGAGAGAAGAAGAAGAAGAAGAAGAAGGAGAAGAAGAGGGAGAGAGAGAAGAAGAAGAAGAAGAAGAAGAAGAAGAAGAAGAAGAAGAAGAAGAAGAAGAAGAAGAAGAAGAAGAGAGGGAGAGAGGAGAAGAAGAAGAAGAAGAAGAAGAATTTCTGAAAAATACACTCCCCTTCATTATCTTTTCTCCACTCAAGGAGAGGCGGCGAGAACTTTGCATAGGAGAGTGTGAGAAATCTCTCACTTGTACACGTGTCTTCGAGTATGGCCCCGAAGCGTAGTTCCACAAAGATGGCCAGAAACCTTGCAAGTGTGGATGGAGGTTCAAATCAAGGTGGCACCGCAACTGCGAACGGTTCATCAGGCATCAATACCACGGGAATCATGGCATCACTCCAAACCCAGGTTGCTCTATTATTAAATTGTAGGTTATAATCATCACGATGAAAAAATCATATTCACATGCATCACATTAATTGCTTGTTTGATAATTTCCTAGGTATGAACATGGTTGTGATGTATGTAATGAGCAAGATAATTTCAGTTGTAAGATGACATCATAATAGGTGAATTTGATTAGATAGTTGTATCGTAAATTACCAAAAATGTCTTGCAAGAATTCCTGCATAAAGTGCATTGTTCCTTGCACAAGTTCTTGCTTAAAATGCACTTCAAAGGACATTAAAAGAAACAAAGTGTATCTCCATATCGCAAGATGGATTCTAAGATACATGTAATAATCTGCAGAAAAGATTAAAGTGCAGCTAGACTCATACAATGATTACATAAAGTTAGATCATTCAAGAAGGTTATAGATCGTGTAAATAATTACATAGAGGATAATGTTAAGATTGCATGCCTAGAAAGTACCTTCGCATGTGTGGCTTAAAATAACGTATGGATTATATCAAAATTGTAAGCATTGAAATGAAGCCATGGCATTACGTCGCATGCATTAAAGTTGTTGGGAAAATTCAACGTTGTTTGTAATTTACCAAATGGAACTGAGATCCATGAATCCCATGTCAAAGTCCTTGGTGACTTCAAGAGGGATAGGTAAAAGCTTAAGCGCCTATGAGCATTATTAAGAGGGCTTAAGAATATTATACTTAAGATAGAGTAGGAACTGTGCTAAACAGAACCATCTTGACCAACCATGGTCAAAGGGATAGACAATCTTGATCAATTAAGATCAAAGATAAAGGTACATAGGTACTTCAAGGGATCTAGGAGATAACTAGTAAGTTGACCAACCAAGGACAACAAGGTTGTCCATGATCTACTTTACAAGGAGACCTAAGGTAAGGACAATTAGGGTCGGTAGGGTACAAACCCTAACCCAAAGGAAAAGTGGAAACAAGCAACTTAGCTTGCCAAGCCCTTGGAATCTCGCCAAGTTGCGAACGATCCAGGATCAAATGCTAGGAGCATTCAGGAAGAAGGAATCACACCTTAGCAGTTGGTCGTACGAACGACCACCGTAATGATCGTGATTGTACACTTAGGTACACTATTTGAACTTCTTTGCTCAAGGAACTAATTCAAGGCAAAAACACTTAATGCTTCAAGTTAAAAGCCTCGAGGGAGAGGCAGGTTCAGTTACCTTCGACTACCTGCCTGGCCCTATCTAAGGGGGTTGTTAGCCACGCCGAGTATATGGACCGAACCTACCGTAAGAGGTCTCCTCATGGGTGCTGCTTGGAGCAGGAGGACGCTTGGGTGCCATGGGAGGCTCTGGTTGTAAATTCCTTGCCTCCGGATCCCACACAAGAGTCCAACGTGACTCGAGATGGGATCTTGAGGCCTGTGTACTAGTCTACGAGCGGAACTTGGAGCAGCAATCCTGTTGATTGCTGGGATATCCTTCGGGCATGATACTTGATGTATTTCGGGACTATGATAAATAAATATCAGATATTTGAAAAAGGAAATTGCTTGACATTGTCTTGGTGTCAGTGCCTAAGTTACGTGAAGGAACCTGTGTTAAAATTGATTAATTAAGGAAGCTACTTTTGCATGTCAAACATAATGTGGTAGCTAAGTAGATAACTAACCAAACCGAGGAAAGTGCAGTGGATGTGACTTGGGTCCGTCCTACAGAAGGGTGGTCCCGGTTAGCTGGGAACTTTTCTCAAAAGATGTGATAACGAGACTGTGAAGACCTAGCGTCAGTAGAGTTAGAATCCCGATTTATGCTATTTTAGGGGAACGGAATGGGACTATGCCTTATGGGCAGGGAGATTGAGCTTCATATCCCTCTCATTTCCCATTCTCCATGAACCAAGTGTAGCATAAATCCACTTTGACTTTGTTGTTCCTACGCAAAGTGGTTCATCTGGAGCTCGACGCTAGCTACTTCCTAAAGACTTTTCTGATAGGAAAGAAACCCTGACTTCAGGTTGGTCCTAAGTGGGGATGGCCAGATACTTCCGCTCGGGGTAGACTCAGGAAGACCTAGATTGCAAACCCTGTGGCATTCCTTGCAAGTGCCAGGCGGCGCTTTCTAGACTCTTTTCTCGATGGGCTGCTAAGACGTGTCCCACATGCGAACAAGCGAACATGTTACACCAAGTGCGGTATCAACCTCACTCCTACCTTTGATTAATTTCAAAGTGGTCTTTCTTAGGTGGGCATTAGATTGCTATTGGGGGTGACTTGTCCATGATTTCCATGTGAAGTAGAACTGAAAATCCCATGTTCAAGTGAGTCCAATGTTTTCCATGGGGAGACCGAATGGTGATGTACATGGATATGAATTTCAGTTGACTAGTAAGGGGACTCCTCTGGGTCTATTGGAGGAGGCACCTCACAAAAATCCAATGTTTCTTCACTTTGGGGCCATCCTTGTTGATACATTTCTCACTTCCTTCTTTGTTAGTCTTTGTTGGATACCAAGGCTCATCAAAATGGATTAGTAATCTTGAAGGGTATGTGGATTGGGCTAGATAAAGAAGTCCTAAGGGGTAACGATTTGGTAGATGAAAGTAAATATAATAGATTTTGGTTAGGAGGATAATAATTGGGTTGAGAAGAGAGAAATTTTGGCTTATGAGAGTAGGATTACTAGCAAGGTAGGAAGGAAATATGATGGGTATGGGATATGATTCTAGAGTGGTTGAAACAAGTTGTGATAAAGGGGGTTTTGTCAAAGGAGAATGTGATAGAGCTTCTCGAACAAGAATAGTCTCTCTCTCTCTACTCTAAACCTTGCTTTCTATCTCTCTTCTACAACCTCACCTCGGTGCGTGCGTGTGTGTGTGTGTGTGTGTGTGTGTGTGTGTGTGTGTGTGTGTGTGTGTGTGTGTGTGTGTGTGTGTGTGTGTGTGTGTGTGTGTGTGTGTGTGTGTGTGTGTGTGTGTGTGTGTGTGTGTGTGTGTGTGTGTGTGTGTGTGTGTGTGTGTGTGTGTGTGTGTGTGTGTGTGTGTGTGTGTGTGTGTGTGTGTGTGTGTGGCTAGCAGTGCAATGTTCAAAACAAGAGAGAGCCTTAAGCTTAATAGCTAAAGGCTTATAAATCCTTTGGCTCTATTCAATCAACAATATCCCTTTCAATGCCCTTTTCTACCTCCACATCCATGTTTTCAGTTCATATCATGCTTTTTCATCAAGCTAATTAGAATTAATGTCCCCTTTAATTTGCATAATCTAACTTTATTGATTCTTTTTTTTTGTGAGTACAAAGCAGAGATGAGCATCAATGATCCTGAAAGTGTAATGATGTAGTGTGAGATAATGGCATTCATGATGATAACATCAATATAGCTAACAATGATGATGTTGATCGGATCATTCTAGCCATTTAAAGTTGTATTCAAGCTATAGAAAAAATTATTATGGTTTGATACTATAGGACATTACATGGGACAAGCTCAAAATAAAAAGCTAAAGTCAGGAAAACATTATACCTTTTTTTTCTCTTTCTATGACAAAACAATATGGCAAGATAGTGATATCAATGACGTTAAAGTCCAATTAGAACCTTTCGAAAAGGCAATGATAGAAGCCCCAAGATAGTCAATACTCCATTCCCTCTATGGCAAAAAACTTATATTATTATGTGTATGTGTTGGCTATTTCATGCAAGATCTTCATTTAACTCTAATTTTTGGTTTATTGTGTAGCATAATTTATACAAGCATGCATGATATTTGTTAAGAAATAAAGAACTCTCTCTATTTGGTCGATTCAATGCATGAAAAAATCATATTTTCATGCAAAAAAATTTATTTTAGACATATAAGACATGAAGGTAGAATAAGCAAAAAACTTGTTGGAGGTATTTCAATGGTTTCATAAACAAATTGGCATAAAATCAAGTTTAAAGAGACAAGGATATTATGTACATTAGGGGAGCTTTGAGGTCTCGAAAATGCCCTGTAAGCGATCCTAAAGAGAGAAAACATTTTAGGAAATAAAATCATTTTTTATTTTTAAAATTTTTTATATTTTGATAAGTAAATATATCAAAAATTGTTAATAAGTCATTGTCGTGATATTCTCGTGGTCACATCGGACCTAGAAATCTAGGCCGCCATAAAGGTGACAAAGATGATCATAATGAAGATCTTACTCATCCTCATTAAAGTGAAAACTAATATTCAATTTGATTTTTTTTTACATTTGATTACTTCCCTCCATTCTCACTCTCTTCTTTCTTTTCCATCCTTACTAGTTTCTTCTTTGTTTTCTTTCTTGTTTCTAATTCACATTCGTTTTCAATCCAATCTTCTAATCACATCCTTAGCTATGGATTAGTCACCTATATTGTGTCCACCTGTTCACTTGTAGGACACGTCTTATCAGCCCATCGAGAAGAGAGTCCAGAAAGCGCTGCCTGGCACTGCTACGGAATGTCACGAGGTTTGCGATCTAGGTCTTCCCGAGTCTGCCACAAAGCGAAAGCATTCCGGCCGTTTCCACTTGGGACCGACCTAAATCAGGGTTTCCCTAGTGGTCAAATTCCTAGAATGGTAGCTAGTGTCGAATCCCAGGCGAACTACTTTACGCAAAAACATCAGGGTCGAAGTGGATTCATGCTACACTTGGTTCAAGGAGAATGGGAACCGAGAGGGATGCAAAGCTCAATCTCTCTGCCTGTAAGGCATAGTCCCATTCCGTTCCCCTAAAACATCATAAATCGGGACTCTAGTACTCTAGATTCTAAGTCATTGTTCCTTGCTGTCAATTTCCTTTGAGAAAAGTTCCCAGCCAACTGGGACTACCCATCCGTAGGACGGACCCATGGCCACATCCACCGCACTTTCCTCAAGGTTGCTTTAGTTGTCTAATTACCTACCACATTTAGTTTGACACGCAAAAATAGCTTCCTTAATTAGCCAATTTAATCACTGATTCCTTCACGTAATCTTAGCATTGACATAGAAAAGCAATGTCAAGCAAGTTCCTTTTCAACAATTGATCATATTTATCTTTGGAATACATCGTATAATCCAGCCCGAAGGCTATTCCATAATTCACCCGAAGGCTAATTCATAATTCGCCCAAAGGCAATCCATAATCCAGCTCGAAGGCTAATCCATAAACCACCCGAAGGCAATCCATAATCCAGACCGAAGGCTAATCCATCATCCGCCCAAAGGCTATTCTAGCAATCCGCAGGGATTACTAATCCAAGTTTCTGCCCGTAGACTAGCATGCAGGCCTCGAGATCCAATCTCGAGTCACATCAGCCTCTTGTGCAGGACCCGGAGGCAAGGGATTTACAACAAGAGCCCCCCTAGCACCCAAGTATCCTTTTTCTCCAAGTAGCGCCCATGGAGAGACCTCTCGTGGTGGGTTTGGTCCACATAACGGGCGCGGCTAACAACCCCCTTGGATAGGGTCAAGCCGACAGTCAGGGGTAGCTGATGCTGCCTCTCCCTCCATGCCTTAAACCTGAAGCATTAATTATCTTTCCATCTTTAGTTCCTTGAGCAAAGAAGTACAAACAGTTTTCCTAACTTATACAAACACAATCAATCCAGTGGTCATTTACTTGGCCAACTGTGAAGGTATATTCCTTTTCTTTGAATGCATCCAGCATTCGATCCAGGGTTGATTGCGACTTGGCAAGATCCCCAAGGGTTTTGTTGCTTGTTTATCCTTTTATCCTTGGGTTAGGGTTTATACCCTGTTAACCCAATCAACAAATACCTTAGGTTTCTTACATTAGGGACAACAATTCTTGGGCAACCTTGTCGCCCCAACTTGATTGGTCCATTGCTTGCTAGGCAATACATAACTTTCCTAACTTGGCAAATTGGTCCAAAGAAGGGTGATGTAGTAGGATGTCTACTCATCCTCTTGCAAATTAGTCTTGTATTAGTCTTGTACTTAGAACCTGCCAACCTTGTTCCAAGGAGTGGCAAATCTATCTTGTGATTTAAACACAAAGCCATGCGATGTTGCGACCTGTTGCACGAGACAAGTGTCACACCTAACTTGTGGGATCATTTCTCCCATCAAATGGTGTTCCTTGGTCAAGAAATATGTTTAGTCAAGATGTAGGGTTTGGGAGTCCTCTTGACCCAACCCAACCCTAACCATATTAGGCCGACAACGTTTGGCCCTAGGGTTGTTAAACTCAATCAGAAGTCTAGTAATAGGCCAATTTTCCCTAGGGTTTCTAAATCCATACGGAGGTCTAGTCTTTGGCTAATTGATCCTTATGGTAAAAACCCTAGATCGTTCTTGCATAGGCGTTCAGCTAACCCTAGCATTCTATGAATGTGAGTAGGATCTTTGGGATTGGAAGTCTTGACTTGGCATCCCAAGTGTGATACTAGGCAGAATTTTTAACGTACTAAACCCTACCTAGCACTTTGAAGTGTTCATCGTACCAACTAGTTATGCTTTTACGAATCCCTAGAGGGTTATGCCATTACAAGCGATTTACCTAAAACGATCTAATTATCTTGCGACAAGAATGATCTTTGCTTAGAAGAGATGCAAATACTTTTCCTAAGAGATGCAAATAAATAAATTCAAGGTACAACATTCCGTGTAAGTATGCGAATCATAGACTT
The DNA here is from genome assembly GCF_053477565.2 of Lygodium microphyllum. NCBI lineage: Eukaryota > Viridiplantae > Streptophyta > Polypodiopsida > Schizaeales > Lygodiaceae > Lygodium > Lygodium microphyllum. The sequence goes on from NC_141156.1 coordinate 46,909,334, forward strand.
TTCCTTCTATGCAACTATAGGGTTTGCAATGACCATTTCTTTTCCTTGCTAAAATCATAATGATTGACAATTTGGGGGATAACTCGCATAAAACCTACATAGATTTACATTAAGAACTATGCCTATAAACCTTTCATTTAATGCAATTGAATTCAGGCTTTAACATGAAATGCATCTTTTTCTAAAACAACTTTGATAAAAGAAGTTCATGCATGACGAATGTCATAATACTAATGTTGACTTAATCCATTCTACAGCACTTAATCCGACTTAAAAATGCAAGCATCCTCACATGCAATAGGTAAGTTCATGGTTTCCTTTTCATGCAATGCAATTCTTTGGACAATATTCAATGGCGTCTAAGATTAACCTTTATACGGATCACGTCCATGGATTTAAATCATAAGTGCAACATGCGACAAGCTCTATCCTTCTTAGCATGATCCCTCTTCTAATTTATGCATTATACATTCAAGGGGATTGCAACTACCCTTGTTGACAGGAGTGCAAGCAATTTCAACTAATCGACATGCAGTAAACATCGTAAATCGAATGGATGAATGCATTTAAATTCTTCTAAAAACCATCATGCTTAACACATCCCTTTTATGCAAGAAATAGAATTGGAACCTGGGCTTGAGGACTCGCAGCGATGCCCACGCGTAAACTTGGGTTGCAGGCTCCCGCGTGTGCACCTCACGTCTTTTGTTTGGGGGCTATCGATGACATAGATTCTTGACTCTGCAAACTCGTCCTTGCCTTTATCCAATCTACGAACTTCCTCCAGCCTTTGGCAAATTAGTCTCAAAATATGCCTACTCCCTCCCTTGCGCAGAAATTATCTTTACAAGGCGTGGTTATAAAATCCCGGGAGAAACCGTGTGTACAAGGCTGGAAGCCTTGTTTTTTAAGAAGCTTCCAAGAAGCTTCTGTTTCTTAACAGAATGACATGGAGGGGGGGATGATTGGAAAGAGGATGATGGCAGGGCGATGACAACGAGGAGGAGTATGATGATGATGGTGGCCGTTGGGTGGTACAGAAGGCGCAGAGCGACAGCAGGTGGCGTTCTTGGCGATGGCAGCCAACACACCACGGGCGATAGCTACAGAGGATCCACGACCTTCTCTCTCTCCTCCCTTGCTCATGCTTGAGAGGGGGGAGGTCTTATAGGATAAGGGGGGAGATAGCCACCCACGTGGCTTCACATGCCTCCTCCTCCCTCATGCACTCCACCACTTACACCACTCCTCTCACACTCCCTCTCCCCCTGCCATGCATCGGCTGAGGGGAGGGGTTAAGAATAATAAAAATTGCAAAATTTTTAACCATTATCCTTTTACCTTTCTCGTAAAGGGTGTTCTCGTGCGGCCTTGCGGTCTTCAAGCCGCGGCCTCTTATGCACCATACGGGTAGAGTTTATTAATGCGTGAGGGTGGAGCATTTAACCCAGGGTTCTTCTAGTCGCGGGGAGATTGTTTTAAGTTGCTCTTGCGCGAGGCGTGTAGTGGTCAAAATTCATTAATATTTCATGTGGAAATATTACATTCTCTCCCCCTTAGAGGAATCGAGATGTCCTCATCTCGAGAAGAGCTGGGGGTATTGTTGGTTGAGAGTACTTTCATCCATCCAAGTGGCATCCTCTTCGGGATAATCTTTCCACTAGACGAGGTATTCTCTCAAGGTTCTAGATCTCAAATGTCTCTCCCTAACATCTAAGATCCTGTCTGTCCTTGGCAGCTTGGATGTCCTGTCTTATTGACTTGATTTGGTCATCCATATCTTCCAACATCTGCTTTGAGGCTTCAATCCGCAAGGTTGGATCCGAAAAGTTTAAAGGACTACGACAGTCGTGTCCATACAATGCTTGAAAAGGGGTCATCTGAATACTTTGTTGATAAGAAGCATTGTAGGCAAACTCAACCAGTGGCAAATATTGAATCCACTTTTTGGATTTGCGGCAACAATGTGCCCTTAGCATATCCTCAATGACTTGGTTGACTCGCTCCGTTTGACCATCGGTTTGGGGATGGTAAGTTGTACTGAAACAGAGTTGAGTCCCAATGGCTTCGAAGATAGCCCTCCAGAAATGTGATGTGAAGAGAGAGTCATGATCACTAATGATTCTTCTGGGTAACCCATGTAGTTTGAATATCTCCTTGATAAATAACCTTGCGATGTCTGAGGCTTTATAGTTTGTCTTAACAGGAATAAGATGTGCAACCTTAGTGAGCATATCAACCACAACCATAATGGAGTTGTATCCTCCCTGAACTTGGGGCAGGCCAACAACAAAGTCCATACTAATGAATTCCCATTTCATTTGGGGAATGTCAAGTGGTTGCAACTTCCCTAGCATTTTGACATGTTCGGCCTTAATGCGTTGACAAGACAAACATTCAGTGACATATTTGAGAACGTCACCTTTAAACCTCTCCCAATAATAGCTCTTTTTTACTGCATTGAGGGTCTTGACATAGCCAGGATGTCCTGAAAAAGGGGAGTCATGAGCTTCCCAAAGTATCTTTTGCTTGAGTGACTAGCTTGCTGGTATACATAATCTCGTTCTATAGTAGACAAGTCCACTATTGATAGAGAATTCTTGATATTTTGCCTGTAGCTTCGGGTCTTGATCCTTGATAGGGATCTCCCATAGCAACTTCTGATAGGTTGGATCATGGCATGCCTCTTCTCTAGCTAGCTCAAGTATTGGGTTGTTTGGCATGGATACCTTTGTGGCTACAGATCTAGCTGTTGATGGATCTTGCAAAATCAGAGAATTCAGAAATGCCTTGCGACTAAGTGCATTGGCAACTACATTCTCATTTCCCGACTAGTATTTGATTTCAAAATCATATTCCTCCAGCACTTCCATCCATCGACGTTGCCTCATGTTGAGCTCATTTTGGATAAAGATCCACTTGAGACTTTTATGATCTGTCACTAGGGTAAACTTGTTACCCAGCAAGTAGTGCCTCCAAAGCTTGAGACCATGGATGACAACTAACAGCTCCAGATCGTGGGTAGCATAATTTCTTTCATGGCTCTTTAGTTTCCTCAAAGAGTATGCTACAGGATGACCTTCTTGCATAAGCACACATCCTAAGGCAAGTGTGCTAGCATCAGTTATCACTTCAAACTCCTTACCAAGGTCCAGAAGTTTCAGGATAGGTGCTAACACCAAACTTTGCTTTAGTTTGTCAAAGCTAGATTGTTCAGCGGTTGACCATACAATTGATGTTTGCTTCTTCAGTAGATTCATCAGAGGCGCTACAATCAAGGCATAGTTTTTTATAAAGACCTTGTACCATCCTGCCAATCCAAGAAAATTGTGTATTTCTTTGACAGTTGTTGGTGTTGGCCACTCCAGAACATCTCTAACCTTCGCCGGATCTACTGAAATTCCATCCGCTGATACAATGAATCCTAGATATTCAATCTGACGCTTGAAAAATGCACACTTCTTCTTCTTGGTATAAAGCTTGTGTGCCCTCATTGTTTCAAGAACAATGCAAAACTGGGGTTCATGATCTTCTTCCTATTTGGAGTAGACTAAGGTATCGTCAAAGAAGACGAGTACGAAGTCATCAAGATAGGGCCTCAAGATATCTTGCATTATCTTGTTGAAGGTGGCAGGAGCATTTGTCAGCCCGAATGACATGACTAGGAACTCAAAGTGCCCATACATTATACTGAATGCCGTCTTTGGGACATCTTCTTCCTTGATCCTTATCTGATAATATCCAGACTTGAGATTGATCTTAGAGAAGATCTTCGCACCTTGAAGACGGTCAAGAAGTTCATCTATCCTTGGAATGGGATATTTGTTCTTAATGGTTGATTGATTCAACCCTCTGTAATCAATACATAGCCAAAGCGTTCCATCCTTCTTCTTTTGGAATAGCACTAGAGCTCCCCATGGTGAACTGCTAGGATGAATGTAGCCTTGGTCTAGCAGATGCTTGAGTTGCTCCTTTAGCTCAATTACTTCCAGGATGGACATTCTATATGGTCTCTTTGCAATTGGTGCAGCTCTTGGCACTAGCTTGATTTCATGATCAACTTCCCTTTGAGGCAGAAGTTCTGTTAGCTCCTCAAGAAATACGCTTGCGTATTCCTTTAACCATGAAGGTTCTTCCCTAGACTCCCGATTCTGATCTAGCTTATTTAGCTTAATCAAATAGACAGATAGCCCCTTTCTAACACCTTTTATTATCCAAGATGCTTTGGCTAGTTGGATTTTTGGCTTCCCAGCCTCTCCTTGAGTTGTAACCAATTCCCCTTCAAAATTTTGAAAGGAAACTTGGCCCTTTCCACAGTGAATGTGGGTATCATTAGGTTTAAGCCAATCCATTCTGAGCAAACACTCGTGGATACCTAGGTTCATAACCCTGAATCTGATCGAAGTCGACTCTCCTTCCAGCAGGAATTCCACCTTAGCAGTTTGCTTGGTACAAGTGACCTCACGACCATTTGCTAATTCCACAAGCAAGGTGGGTGCATCTTTTGTGGCTATTCCTAATCTTCTTGCACAAATTGGAGAAATAAAGGAATGTGGACTGCCACAATCAATCAAGGTTTTTGAAGCCTTTACCTTGATAATTCGATGGAGTCTGAATCATCAAAAATTGGCAATTCGGTCCTTTCTTGTGAAGAGCAGCATGAATTTTTGCCCTCTCAAAGTCAACTTCCATGGTCGGGTCTTCTTCATCACCGAACTCCTTGTCGGCAACACTGGCGGTTCTCCCTCTGGCCCGAGTGGCGGCTCCTTGGCCACGGACGGTTCCTTGGGATGGTCCTTGACGTTGTCCTCCTCCAAGCTTGGGACATTGCCTTTTGAAATGACCAGGCTCATTGCAATGGAAGCAATGAAGATTGTGGCCATTACCTTGAGTAGGAACAAAATTATTTACAGTGTTGGTTCTAGCTTTCTTCCTTTGTCCCTGACTTTGTCCCTGTGTTCTCTTGGCCTGGGACCTATACACTCCTTTGTTCTGATCCTTGTAAGACCAAGTCTTGTTATTTCTTGGTCTGGTCTGCACCTCCTATATTATGGATGCAGCTCGAATGAGCCCATCTTGGAGGTTTGTTGGGCGCATTGATTCGAGGTGGGTGTTTATAGGTGAGTTCAATCAGACAAAAAACTTTGACACCTGTTGTGTCATATCCATTTGTGGCGTGTACTTCAAAAGAGAGACTAACTTTGAGTAGTATGCATCAAGAGACAGTCCAAGCTGTTTCATCTCATAAAACTCGTTCATCTTCTGTGTGCGATAGGCAGGTGGTAGGTATCTCCCTCGCTCAGCTCTTTTAAGCTTCTCCCAAGTAACTAACCCTTCCGAGATCCCTTAGTCTTTGCACCATTGCTTCCACCAAAGCCTTGCTTTGTCGGTAAGCTTTAGCTTGGTGGCGAGCATTGCTTGGTTGGCGGGTGTAGTACCTGTTGCTTCGAAATAATCCTCCATGGATTTGATCTAGATCTCAGCATCAGTTTGGACGGTCCTTCCCTTACCATCAAATTCTAGTGGCTTGATTTGCTTGAGAAGAAACTTCTTCTCTTGAATTACAGCTGTACTTGATATAGGGGTCGAACTAGGAGTCTGCACTTGCAGTTGCGCATGGGATGAGTTTTTTTCGTTAAAAAACTTGCTAAGTGTTTCTTACATTACATTACATGCCCAATTTAGCTTTTAGCCAAGTGACCTAATCACTTACTCCTTTATCAACACTTACAGCCAAGACAATCATTGATTAAAAAAAGTCTATTTCATTCATGTGGGCATAGCCCTTTCGAGTACAATTATTCTTGGGAAAATGGAACAAGCTGATACATTAATTCGGGGAGAATAAGATTGTGTTACACATTGCTACAGGAACTGAGTAATAGTATGGATTGGGGTCATGGATTTTCAGGAATCAATAGGTCATTGGAAGATTAGGGTATCTTTTCCTTTGATACCCGTTCTTCTTGTAACGTCCCAACACCTTGATTCTATCAACAAGAATTATTCGAGTCACTTCCTCATACACATATGTGTTCTGTTTGACCTTTCGACCGCCAACATGTAGGGTTGCATTTGCGTGAGCCTCAACAAAGATGAACAACTTCACAATCTTTAAGTCCTCCAACCACTTGATTCTCTTTAAGTTGGTTCAAAGGTACACAAATTGGTGGGCAGCTATGTAACAGATTCCTGAATCACCCATCCATCTTCGTTCCATGTACAGGGGTGAAGGATTGTAGATGCAGTCTAGGATATTCATCATTCCTAGCCTCTGTCGGTAATTTGAAGCACGCATCACGATCATAAACATAACCTGGAACACCAAGAATTTGTTCCATGCTTCACAACTCAGCATCGATAAGTAAGTAAGGAAATGTTCTTAACAACAACACTTGCTCTACTTCTTCTCATTAAGTTTTCTTGTAAATATTAGTTCCTCATTGGTTCTCTCTGATACCAACTGTAACGTGTCCACCTGTTCACTTGTAGGAAACGTCTTAGCAGCCCATCGGGAAGAGAGTCCCCGAAAAGCGACACCCGGCACTCCCACGGAATGTCACACGGTTTGCGATCTAGGTCTTCCCAAGTCTGCCACGAAGCAAAAGCATTCCAACTGTTCCCACTTAGTACCGACCTGAATCAGGGTTTCCCTAGTGGTCAAATTCCTAGAATGGTAGCTAGCATCGAATCCCAGGCGAACTACTTTACGCAGAAGCGTCAAGGTCGAAACGGATTCATGCTGCACTTGGTTCAAGGAGAATAGGAAACGAGAGGGATGCAAAGCTCGACCTCTCTACCCGTAAGGCATAGTCCCATTCCGTTCCCCTAAAATAACATAAATCGAGACTCTAGTATCTAGATTCTAAGTCATTGTTCCTTGCTGTCAATTTTCTTTGAGAAAAGTTCCTGGCCAACCGAGACCACCCATTCGTAGGACGGACCCATGGCCACATCCACGCACTTTCCTCATGGTTGCTTTAGTTGTCTAATTACCTACCAGATTTAGTTTAACACACAAAAACAGCTTCCTTAATTAGCCAATTTAATCACTGATTCCTTCACGTAATCTTAGCACTGACATAGAAAAACAATGTCAAACAAGTTCCTTTTCAACAATTGATCATATTTATATTTGGAATACATCTATAATCTAGCCCGAAGGCTATTCCATAATCCGCCCAAAGGCTAATCCATAATGCGCTTGAAGGCAATACATAATCCAGTCCGAAGGCTAATCCATAATCTGCCCGAAGGCTATTCTAGCGATCCTCAGGGATTACTAATCCAAGTTTCCGCCCGTAGACTAGTATGTGAGCCCCCTCGAGATCCAATCCCGAGTCACGTCGGCCTCTTGTGTAGGACTCGTAGGCAAGGGATTTATGGCCAGAGCTCCCCCTGGCACCCAAGTTTCCTAAAGGGATAATTAAGGAAGGATAGCTACCCCCCGTGAACTGCCAAACCCTAACCAAGGTGGTTATGAATCCGTGCCGCGAATGTGGACCGAACCGGCTGCAAGAGGTCTCTCCGTGGAAATTACTTGGCGTAGGAGGACGCTTGGGGGCATTGTAATCACGGGCAGGGGGGCGCGCTGCAATCAGAGAAGGGGCGTGTGTTCAAAGAGTAGAGAGAGAGAGAAAGAAAGGAAAAGACTCCATATCCATGAGCCTTCAGGCTCTCAAGCTCATTCCTTCATTTCCACACACTTTACTGAAAAGTACACACCCACTACAAGATAAAGTGGCCTAGTGTAAATGTAGACTAGACTGACTTACTCTAGTCAGGTCACTGACTGACTACTAACCCGACTTATTTAATGTAGTCACATGTAGACAGTTGTACACACTAGCTGTCATAGATGTCGGTCATAGATGAAGACACACCGACGGTGAGCTTGATTTCTAACACTCCCCCTCAAGCTCAAAAACAAAACTCAAATCATCTGCATCACTCCAAGTAGCTGTCTGAAGCGAATGAACTTATCTTTACCAAGTGATTTGGTAAAGATGTCTGCTACCTGATCTTCAGTCTTCACATGCTCCAAGTCAATGTGATCTGCTAAAACCATTTCCCTGATGAAATGGTAGTGAACCTCAATGTGTTTTGATCTTGCATGATAAACAGGGTTGCTTGCTAACATAACACTGCTCAAATTGTCACAGTACAGCTTGACTTTGCTGTCCAAGTGTACTCCCAAGTCATTCAGTAACTTCTGTAACCACTTAGCTTCACAGGCCGCTAAGGCCGCACCACGATACTCTGCTTCCGTACTGGACAATGCAACTGTAGGCTGTTTCTTACTTTGCCAACTGATCATACTACTACCCAATCCAAATGCATAGCCACTGGTTGGCCTCCTGTCATATGTGCAACCAGCCCAGTCAGCATCAGTGTACCCCATCAAGTCAAGGGTTTTTCCATATGCATAAAACAGCCCATGATCTGTGGTACTCTTTACATATCTTAGAATTCTTCTAACTGCATCCAAGTGTGGTTTGCGAGGCTTCTGCATGAACTGACTGATCAGCCCCACAGCATAACTCAAGTCAGGTCTAGTGATCGTGAGATAGATCAAGCTGCCTACCATCTGTCTGTACATAGTAACATTCTCAATCTCTGTCCCAACATCAATCTGCAGCTTGACATTCTGCTCCAAAGGCGTATCCATAGGCTTGCAATCAGCCATACCATATTTCTATAGCATGTCATGAGCATACTACTTCTGTAGCAGCCATATGCCTTGAGGTGTAGAGACAACCTCAATCCCCAAAATTTATTTCAACTCTCCAAGGTCCTTGACCTTAAACTCAGCCTGTAAACATGTCTTTATTTCTGCAATCCCATTTTCATCATCTCCTGTAATGATTAAGTCATCAACATAGACAACTAGAAAAACATAGCCACTATCTGTCTTCTTCGCAAACAGACTATGATCAACATCTCCCAATCGGAAACCATGTTTCTGTAAATAACTGCTGATGTGAGCGTTCCATGCTCTGGGTGCCTGTTTCAACCCATATAATGCATTTTTCAGCCGACATACATGTGCTGGAAATTCTAGATGTACATAGCCTTCAGGCTGTTCCATGTAAACCTCTTCCTATAATTCTCCATTGAGAAATGCATTCTTTACATCCATCTGCCATAGTTTCCAGCCTCTAGCTGCTGCCAAAGCAATCACAATTCTAACTGTAGCCATCTTTGCTACAGGGCTGAAAGTCTCCTCATAATCAAGACCATACTGCTGTGCATACCCTTTTGCAACCATCCTGGCCTTATATCTTTCCAATGATCCATCTGATTTACATTTTACCTTATACACCCACTTGCATCCAATAGGTGTTTTTCCCTCAGGCAACTGTACCAAATCCCATGTACAATTTTCAGCCAAAGCTGAATATTCCTCATCCATAGCAGCACGCCAATTCTCATCTGAAACTGCCTCATCAAACTTACTTGGTTCTCTAAAACCTGTTACTTTCGTCATATAAGTATAATGACAGGCTGAATATCCAGTGTAAGTATACCTGTCAATAGGTCGTCTGACCCTCTCTGATCTCCTGAGCTGTGGCTCACTGTGAGCCTGCCTCTCATGAGGCGGCACATAACGGCTCTGTCTAGCACCTGGCGTCATAATAGACGGAATCCCCAATTCACTATCTAAGCTGTCACTACTAGATGAATCATAACCTGTAGTGAGTGGACCTGTTACATCTTCGAAAACCTTTTCTTTTCCCTTATCTGTTCTCCCCCTCACTGACATATCCGTGTCAGTGGATACAGTAGTGCGACTCCGTAATCGTCCTGTCCAAGGACTCACTGTAGATGATACATCACCTGTCTGACCAGTCATGGAAGTACTCTCTGCAAGAGTATTTTCAGCATGACTCATCCTGGGTGAGCCATCAGTAGGCACTGCAATAGGATTCCCATACCAAGATGCTAACTCATCAAATACCACATCTCTACTTATGAGTGTCTCATGCGTAGAAGGTACATAACACTTATAAGCTTTCCGTTCCTGTGCATATCCAATAAACACACTTTTCACTGTCTTAGGATCCAGTTTCTTCATCTTCTCATCCGATATATGCACATATGCAATGCTGCCAAATACCTTCAAGTGTGAAATATCAGGTTTATGACCATACAGCCATTCATACAGAGTGACATCATGAATCCCTGCTGTAGGGGTTCGATTCAGCACATATACAGCAGTCACCACTGCTTCAGCCCAATAACCATTTGGTAGACATTTTTCATTCAGCATAGCTCTAGCTGACTCCATCAAAACCCTATTTTTCCTCTCTGCAACACCGTTTTGCTGCGGTGTATAACTGCATGTGAGCTATCTTCTGATCCCATGTTTAGCAAGATACCTGTCAAAGTAGTTTGAGACATATTCACCTCCTCCATCTGATCTCAAACATGATATGTAACAGCCCAATTCATTTTCAGCATGTTTCTTGAAGTCTTTGAATGCATCAAACACATCATCCTTATGTTTCAAGATATAAAGCCAAGTGTACCTGCTGAAATCATCAATAAATGAGACATAATATCATGCACCGCCAAAAGAAGCATTATGTGAAGGACCCCAGACATCAGAGTGCACCAACTGTAAAGGCCTAGTGCTGTTTTTTACATGTCTCATGAAAGGAAACCGTGCTTGCTTCCCAAACTGACATGCAGGGCATACATGACCAAAATCATTATACTTGAATTTAGGTAATCCAAGTACTACTTCTTTCTGCTGCATAGAGTTCAGCTTTTGTACATTGACATGTCCGATTCTCTTGTGCCAGATCTCTACATCTCTGATGGCACTCTCATCATGAGCAAACATGGCTGCTTTAAGTTCAGGAATGGTCGCTTCCAAAGTAAACATCCTGCCATCCCTTCTGCCCTTGGCAATTGGCTTGCAGCCATTTCCATACTCCTCAATGAAATATCCATCCTTGTTAAACCTCAGTTGGAGATTCTGTTTTGCCATTTGACCCACAGACAACAAATTATTTGTTATGGTCGGTACATGTAAGACATCATGCAGGCCTTTCTTCTTGCCATCAGGCATCATCAATGGAACAATCCCTTTATGCTTTATGTCATGTTGGGTATCATCCCCAGTACATACATGACCATGTGTACCTGCAACCATCTCATCAAACCACTCTCCATGCAGGGTCATGTGGTTTGACGCTCCAAAGTCAATGTACCATCTGTCATCTCTATCATGTCTCGATGCATTTTTAGATACATGCTGCATGGCAAAGAGTCTATCAACTGACTCATCATGAGCACCACTAGAAGATGCATAGTGCCCATGCTCTTTGCCCTTTGCCTTCATATCTCCTTGCTTCTTGTAACAATTCTTTGCAATATGCCCATACCGGCCACAATAATGGCAGTCCTTGTCCCTGTTGGACTGATCAGACGACTGCCATGAACCAGAACCACCACCTCTACCTCGGGGTGATCTCCCCCTGCCTCTAAACCCACCAGATCCATGCTGGCCTTGTGTATTTGCACCATGCCAATTACTCTGTTGCTACTGCTATCCATAAGTATTACGAGTGTCACCACGACCTTGAAATGAACCACGACCTCTAGATCCTTTGCCACGCTGGCTAGAGTACAACACAGTGTCTCTACTCTGAGATGCACTAGAACCTATATTCAAACCAAGTTTGACTTCCTCATGCAGCAACAAAGCAACTAGCTCTTCCCAGCTAGGGGGCTCTTCTCTGACAGAAATGGAAGTGTCAAAAGCTTTGTACTCTTTGCCTAAGCCATTCAAAGCAACAGCAATCATATCATCTTCTGATACACTTGAGCTAATAGTAGCAAGTTGATCAGCTATGGTCTTAATCTTCGTAGTATACGTCTGGATGCTCTTGCCATTCCTAGACATGTTGTTGAACTGCTGTTTCAACTGGATCTTTCTTGCATGTGTCATGGTTCCATAATTTTTCATCAGTATGTCCCAAGCATCCTTCAGAGTCTCATATCCAGTGATTTGAATTACCATAGCATCAGATATACATAAGGAAAACCAATGCAGCACCTTGCATGCTCTTTCATTCCATATCATGTAGGCTCTTTTCTGTTCATTTGTTGAATTGTGTGCAGGCAACTCAGGAGCAACTTCATCTCCTGTACATAAATCCCAATAACCTCTGCCAACCAGAAAGTTTTTCATTCTGAATTTCCATAATGTAAAGTTCTTATTATCCAACTTCTCTCCAACCATCTGAGTGATATTGTCAGTCCCATGTGCATTAGCCATGATGCAATAGACTGTCTATCAAGTGCCTGACTCCCTACAGTCCAATAAGTATGACTGAGTCCATAACAGTTTATGACAGTTTTCTGCACTAAATTGCAGAAAAAAACCAAGGTATTTCAGCCCACTGACACCCCAAAACAACCCACAAACAAGTGGTCTCAACTGTAGATATAACTATCAATACATAAGCTATGTGTTTGCTTCAGCTTAAGCTTATGTAACCTCACTGCCAGGGTACATACATGCAGTCTGAAAACTGTAAACTGTGAGTAACCAGCAGCAATTTCAAGTCCAAAACTGAGTGTGTCAACAAATTCAGTTTCAGGTTGCAGTCAACCAGAATTCAGCATACCTTGCTCCAAGCAGCTCCAAAATGTCTTTTGACCATGTCATATATTTACTTTGTAGTGGCAAGTTCAATACATGAGCATCTGAGTAGGCATAGACAACCTGTCTTCATTGACCAATGGCATAAACCTCATGAGTTGTTTGTAATTAACCAGGACAGTGTAACTGCATTTACTTCAGCTTCAAAATTCAGTTTTCAATGATGCTCATTGCTTGCTTCAATTCTCCATGCATTCAGCATGTATAGGCCAGTTCATATAGATGATGGAACCCCCAAGATGACCTGTATTGCTTCAGTAATGCACAGTACTTGTCATTGACTGTGTATGACAGTTTTCAGCCATCATTGATTTTCGGATCTGAGTATTCTGTCATTGACTGTGTATGACAGTTTTCAGCCTGTCATTGATTTTCAGATCTGAGTATTCTGTCATTGACTGTGTATGACAGTTTTCAGCCTGTCATTGATTTTCAGATCTGAGTATTCTGTCATTGACTGTGTATGACAGTTTTCAGCCTGTCATTAGTTTTGAGATCTGAGTATTCTGAGTAAGAGATCTCAGCTCCAAGTCATTTGATCCAATGTATACATGCTTTGACACATTCTTGTGCTCCAAAGATGCCTTCTGAGTGTCGTACAAGGCTCCTGTGTGTCAGCAATGACTGAATGCATGCTGTCCATTCATGTTTACAGCAGTTCAGAAATGATTATAGGTCTGTGTCTATCACTCCAGCTCATAACAAAGCTCCCACACAAGCATTTACTCCTTGCACACTTCAAATACCTTCAATAGTGAGCATACATGCTCTATGAACCTTGTCCAGGTGCCCCACTGAAGATTGACAGGTTGCTGTCCACTCAGATTAGTAGGCGCAGATTTTCAGACCAGGGGGCGCAGATTTTTAGGCACAGGTTGCTGTCCACTCAGATCAACAGGGCGCAGATTTTCAGATACAGGTTGCTGTCCATTCAGATCAGCAGGCGTAGATTTTCAGATACAGGTTGCTGTCCATTCAGATCAGCAGGTGTAGATTTTCAGATACAGGTTGCTGTCCATTCAGATCAGCAGTCCACGCTGATTTTCAGGAGGCAGTCCAACTTCTTCCTCATTCCTTACTTCCATCTCCTTTGCATTGCAAGTTGTCATGCCCATTCTCCCACAGCCTCATGGATGAAGCTCTGATACCATGTTCAAAGAGTAAAGAGAGAGAAAGAAAGGAAAAGACTCCATATCCATGAGCCTTCAGGCTCTCAAGCTCATTCCTTCATTTCCACACACTTTACTGAAAAGCACACACCCACTACAAGATAAAGTGACCTAGTGTAAATGTAGACTAGACTGACTAACTCTAGTCAGGTCACTGACTGACTACTAACCCGACTTATTTAATGTAGTCACATGTAGACAGCTGTACACACTAGCTGTCATAGATGTCGGTCATAGATGAAGACACACTGACGGTGAGCTTGATTTCTAACAGCGTGGTGTCCAGACGGAGGGGGGAAGGCTTGTTGCCTGCCGAGCTCAGGGGAAGGCTGCGATGTCCCTTTTATAAGGAGGGAGGGAGGTATGGTGGGGGAGGATGGCGTCTCCTGCCATCTAGGGGGTTGCATGCCCCCCATCACACACTTCACTCCCTCTCTCTCTCTCCCCGACGTGCTGTCGGCGGCGAGAGAGAAAGGGATAAAAAAATTTCAAAAAAATTTAAAAAATTTATAGGGGGTGGTTCGCATGGGGAAGGCACGGGGGCATGTTGAGAATCAGCAATCACAGTCAAACAGCCTCTTTGTATGGAGTCTCAGGGTCAAGGACATGCAGGCTAACTTATCCCATATGCACAATGGTGCTTACTGCAGTTTCCTACTTTCCTATAAAGCATTGTACTTGCTTCCTTTCTTAATGCAATGATAGTACTCTATTCATTTCAGTAAAGTGTCAATGTCATTGTCCACATACACAAGATTGTGTTTATGAGTCCAAGTCTCAATCTTGGAACCTAATTCACTTGTGTAACAAACAATGTCCTTTCCATCATGAGTCTACACTTCTTTTTCCATCCTCCATAGCTTCCGGTTTTGCCATGCTCTAGATCCCGCATTTCTCACATGGTATCAGAGCCCAGTTGGGCATGGCATTGCTTGTCTAGCCTCTCTTGATTCCTTTCAACCTCAGTCTAGCTCAATGTCAGCTCATGACTTCATCTCCCAACTCTACTCTCACTGAAGCTTCCATGGCAGCCATAGCCAGCAGCACCCTGTCAGATTGAGCTGCTTATATCTCACTCCACAGGTCAAATCTCTTGGAGCTTCCTTCTGGAAAAGTATTCTCCAACTCACAAAGCTTCCCTATATCACATCAATCTAGGACATTGGACCATCTGGAGCTCAGCATTGTGAAAATCCCCAATCTCTGCTCTGTGTCTGCCATAGCCAGACAGGACCTACCTTGCTTGGAGCTTCCATAACTCTTCAACCAGGCCATTTCAGCCCACGATTTCTTCTAGGGAGTTGTTCCTCTGCTCAAGGCGCTTCATCCTGGCACGATAATCGATGACATTACTGCGCCCTGGCTTCAGCATTGCGAAAATTGCGGAATCCTATCAGAAATGCGCCTGCTGCTGTTCGACGTGCTTGCGTGCTGCATACTGTCCACGATTTTGATGATTATGATAGGGCTTTGGTAGCCCATGAAATCAGCTTCCTAGGCATATAAAATTTTTTGAAAATGATCCACTGTAGCTCCTACAATCAACAAAAAACCAGGCCCCTGTCTCAGAAACCCTAAATTCCACCATAGCCAAAGCTTCAAAATCTTGACATTTTTCACTGTTTCTCTCACTGAAGTTATCAACAGTGATTTTAATCACTGAGCAATACTCTCTGAAGTACATTAAAGTACTGTCACTCAGATTTGAAGGCATCAGCATCAAATCAAGAAGGGGAAGATCACTTGGAGTAAAAGACTTTTGCAGATTTGGTATTCATTGACACTCAGTTAGTGCTTTTTAGCACTTGTGTCTCTCAATCAATTCTTCTGTTGCTCAAATCTAATAAGTCTGAAGTTGATTTGCTACTGTTCCCGTAAATCTAACATGGGCAAAGACTCTCCAAATGCTCGATTCAAAGGAGTCGAATTCCACACTTGGCAAACCCGCATCAAGCTCATCCTGATGAAGAAGGGTCTCTGGGCCATCACAAATGGCAAAGAGAAGAAACCTCGGGACGCGGACCTTGCAACTACTTGGCAAAAGAATGATGACAGAGCTCAGGCCATTATCAAACTGGAGCTAGACGACAGTTATATCCATCATGTGGATAACTGTGAGACCTCACAGGATACATGGAAAAGACTTGACACCCTGTTCGGTGCACAATCTAAATCATCAAAGTATGGTCTCCTGATTGAGTTCTTCAGGCTTGAAATGAAGTCCAGCACATCACTTGCCACACATCTCAATTACATGGAAGGACTCCTAACCCAACTTGCAGGAATAAACATTAAAATGGATGAAGATGTTTGCATCGGTGTTCTACTTAAGAGCTTGCCTCCTGAATATAATAATGTATCAACAACTTTAATCAACATGCCAAATCCTGAACTTGTTGATATCCAGGCATCACTGTTAGAAGAAGAAAAGAAGCTAAAAACCAAAGAAGAACCAAGTACCTCTAGAGATGAGCATGCATTATATGTTGGCAACAGGTACAAAGGCAAGAAGGATCAGCTCTTTTGTGACTTCTGCAAAAGGACCGGACACACCGAGAAGTTCTGCCACGCAAGAAAGAGATCCCAAAAGGCCTATCTAGTCGCAGTCAAAGAAGAAGAAGAAAATGGAGCAAAGGAAGAAGATGAAGATGAAGACCACCAGGATCGGAAGGACAAGACTCATCAGTCCTTGTACTCTCATAATTCTGATAGACTATTTTAATAGCCTTGTATTTTCCTTGCCCTAATGTTTCCTGCCATAAGCTTTGTAAACTCCTTATGTAACTTGGCATTATAGTCCCTGTACACTTTGTGAGGCCCCTGTTACAGCCTCTGGATGTCCACCATGTTTATGGTACCCACACTTAGCTTTTTCTGCAACAGCCTCTGGTGTTTTGCCATGTCTGTGGTATGCCCACACTTTGCAGGTGGTTCTCATTACAGCCTCTACACACTCTGTGCCTTTCCTAGTTGTGATTGAGGAGGGGTGTTGAGAATCAGCAATCACACTCAAACAGCCTCTTTGTATGGAGTCTCAGGGTCAAGGACATGCAGGCTAACTTATCCCATATGCACAATGGTGCTTACTGCAGTTTCCTACTTTCCTATAAAGCATTGTACTTGCTTCCTTTCTTAATGCAATGATAGTACTCTATTCATTTCAGTAAAGTGTCAATGTCATTGTCCACATACACAAGATTGTGTTTATGAGTCCAAGTCTCAATCTTGGAACCTAATTCACTTGTGTAACAAACAGTGTCCTTTCCATCATGAGTCTACACTTCTTTTTCCATCCTCCATAGATTTCGGTTTTGCCATGCTCTAGATCCCGCATTTCTCACAGGGCACACGGGGGGGGATGTTATAGTAATGGTATAACGGTTGAAATTTTTGGTACTTGCTACTTGGTTCCTGTTATCTATTGTATTTGTAAGTTTAATCCTCTTTATTTCTTTCAGTTTGCAATCATAGTATGACAAGCTAGAGGCCTCTTGCAAGGAAGGGCAGGTCCACATACATAAGGGGTTTTTAAAACACCATTTTTATACTTTTTTTTTACATACAGAAGGGTGTCATGTAAAGGGATTACTTACAGATTGAATAGAAAAGGGTTATGTTTTATTCAAGAAAAATTCACAGCTTAGGATATTTATAAATAGGCCATGAACGCACGTTATATAGAGAATATATATATAGTGAACCCCCCGAGTCTTAGAGTCCCTAACAATGTCTTCACAAGAGGTAGACAACTACTCCAACCTCCCCAGGCACACCTAACTAGACCATGAGACTTCATGCCTTGAATATTGATCCCTAACAAAAGAAAAAAAAATCATACACACACACACACACACACACACACACACACACACACACACACACACACACATAAATCATCAGGAAAAAGGACTTGTAAAAGAAGGACATCACTTGGACTTGGCCACAAGAAGCTTTTGCACAGCAAGCAGCTCTCTCCAGGTGCTTCATCTCGCAAATCTGTTTAGTACAATACTAAAATAGAAACCATTAACTGCACTCGCATCAAATAAACAAATGGCCCTCTTGGTCTAACGAGATAAACCATTTCACTGTAAAATAAACAACCTCTTAGCTAACAAAATCAAACAACTCTCTACAAGAACAAAGAGCCCTCTTGGTCTAACAAAATAAACCATTAAAGCACACCACTCAGCATCCTACTACTAAAAACAAACCCTTGGTCCCCACATAAACCCTACTAAAGCACAAAACTAGACCAAGGGGATGGGCTGCTCAGGCCCTACACTAAATGCATCAAATTATTAACTAACCCTCTTGTATAAATAGCAAGGGGATTTTGACTAATAATCTATTTAATGATCCAATGTGTCCAGGAAAGAATAGGAAGATGGTCAATCACTACCTCGCTCATAACCCATACTAACCATCAACCACCAAAACAGGACATGTTAGCAAGTAGTCTCCATAGTAGCCTTGTATTAACATTAAGAGGCAATTGTAAAAACTCCTTAGGAGCATAGTTAAAAAAGACATCTTGAACAAAGTCATAATTAGCTAAGGAGTCTATAAAGTGGCTCCATTGTTGGGGAATCAACTGGCAAGTCATTGCCTCAAAGATCTCAAGGGCAGTCCAAGGTTGTACAATGGTACATTCTGAGAATGATATCTCTCACACTATAGGTCCCATTCAATTGGTTGATTACTAACTACGAGTTGCCTTTCACCAATAATGGCCCCATAATCAAGGCCTTGTATTTCACTATGCCTTTCACCAATAATGGCCCCATAATCAAGGCCTTGTATTTCACTATGTTATTCATAAAAGAGATACCTAAATACACTCCCATTTTTAAAACCACTAAATGACAGGGATCTTTAATGACAACCTCAACACTCGCATGCTTAGCAAGTCCTCAAGAAGATCCATCAAAGTATAATGTATAAACCACGGCTTCATTGATATAATCTATCATCATAGTCAACCTACTCATACTTATGATAATCAAAATCTAATAGAGAGAGAGGGTATAAGATAGGTACAAAGCCTCCTTCCTCATTGAACTCAATAGGGATGCTAGTAAGAACCCTATGATAGTGATGGCAATAGATCTTAATATCCCACGTGAAAGATCTATCTTGCCACTTAGTAATGTGATCACTCTACCTTGGTGGTAATGCTACTCTAAATACGGATGCTGAAGATAAGGAATGACTTTCTCCATCCAATAGTCTTGGTACCCTATGCAAGTTTAAGTTGGATTCTGAAGGACCTGTAAAGGCATCAAGTCCGCGACATCAGTCCCTATACATAATAGGACTTCAGTTTATTGAAATTTACTTAGTTTTGAGCTCTACCCCTTACAAATCTGCTAAAAGGATTGTAGAGTCATTCTTTCCTATACAAAAAATCTTATAAGGACCATCCCACTTGGGCTTCAACTTGCGTGGGAAGAGCTCACGATGGGTATCATAATATAGAACCAATTGACCCTTAGCAAATTTATACTTCTTAGCCCAAAGGTCATGATGTATTTTCATTTCTTCTTCCCTACTTCTTGATGTAACAAGACTTGTAATCAAAACTCATCCTTCCCCATATACTAATTTAAAGGGGTATAGGATGTAGCTCTTTTGAATATCATATTATAAGCCCAAACAGCCACATACAACTTCTTATTCCAATCACGCTTACCTTTAGACATAGTCTTGGATGAAATCCATACAAGTTGCTTATTTAGTACTCTCTACTTTCACATTAACTTGGGGGTTGTAAGGCATGTTATTATTATGTTTAATCTTTAGAGCTTCCATCAAAGCCTCAATTAGTTTATTCAAAAAATGTGTTCTACGGTCAGACACAAACTCCTTAAGTGGACCAAAATGGTAAACAATCTATTCCATAATAAAACTAGCTATCTCCTTGGCATTATCCTTCATCATAGCATGGGCTTCAAATCACTTCATGAAATAGTCCACCACTCGCTATAATGATATAACACTTCCATGTAGTTGATGAAGGATGTATAGGTTCAATCAAATCAATGCCCTACTTCTCAAATGGTAGTATAGCCATCATAATAGGAGTGAGTGGGTGCTTCCTATTCTCCCTATTATCATGTCTCTAATATGTATCACATCTCTTGACATATGCAAATGCATCCTAGAAAATGGACAACCACCAATATCCAACTCTCAAAGCTTTCTATGTAGTCAACCATCTAGCAAAGTGCCCTCCACAAGCGGAGTCATAACACTCTTCCAAGATAAACAAAACCTCATCAGTCATGACACATCGGCAATAAACATCATCGACCCCTTGTTGCCAATATAGTATTCTTGAAATCAAGGAAAATTTCAAGGCTTGTTGTCTAATTTTCCTCTTTTCAGCCTTCGATAAAGTGGCTCTAGCCTCTCTTGTGGATAGATAGTCCCTTATAGCAGCATACCCGAATGGAATGGAGGTTGTATCAATTTTGAATAAACCCTTGAGGTCACTTTCTTCAGCCAAGACTTCCTTCACCTCCCAAAAATCCATAAGACATTCAATGATGTCTTGCAACTTTGGTTGCTTACTCCTAATTTCATTGTCAAACTCCAGTAAAGTGATCAAACACTTTGCTAGGTAGTCAGGTGGTTGTAACTTATTCAACAATAGCCTTAGCCCCTTAACACCATATTAGAGAATTTGGAAATTTTCTAAGCCCCAATTTCACATAAGTGATAAATATTTGACCACGTGGCTAAATCTTGATCTATATTTGAAAGTGAGATTTGGGAAAGTAACTTATATAGTATTGAGGGTAGACTCTACCTTTAAGTAAGACAACAAGATTTGACCATGTGGTCAAATAATAAAGGTATTGGGGGTTCCCAAAGTAAATGAAAATTTCCAAATTTCCCAATATAGTGTCCTTTACCTTTGTATAAAATACTACCTTTTTATATAGGATGTAGTGCTTGAATTTCTTTGTTGTAAAGACCATCCCAAGGAACAATTTCTCCATATAGGTATAATTAATCTTGAATATCCCCAATTTATGATTGGAAAATGAAATCAAATGGTACCACTTACTGCCCCAAATTTGGGCTAAACAACAATAGCTAATATTATACATCATAGCCCACTAAAATTATATAAAATATCTCATCTCTTTTAGGTGCTTTCAGGACTGGTGCTCAATTCCTACTTCACATCCTCAAAGGATACTTGATATAGATCACTCCAAACAAATAGACAATTGAAGGGCACTATATTTGTCAATGGAAATGTCCTCTTAGCCAGTGCATTAATGAATAATCTATAATATTTGATTGATGATAAAAAGCTATGAACTTCTGTAGGAGTACGTGTGGCAGACTCATGGCAACGATAACCTTTATCTTTTTAGAATCAGTCGCAATAATAGCCGAGTTAAACACATGGCTCAACAATAATCCATATGGCACTCCAAAGATGTGTTTCCTTGGATTGAGAGCAATACAAAACTTCCTACACTGTTCAAAATATTTTCTTAAAATAATTAGTTGTATCTCCCTTGTAATGGTCGCCCCTAGGTCATAAATAAAAACTTTTAGCTCCTTTGGAAAAAGATCACCAAAAGTTTCATCAATCGTACATTGCCAAGACCTTGGTGCATTGCATAATCCAAAAGCCATAACATGATATACAAAGGTGTCAAATACGGTGATAAATATTGTTTTCAATTTGTCTTCCTCTGCGATAGCCATTTGGTTATAACCAACAAAGCAATCCATAAATGAATAGATATTCCTACCTAACTAATCTAGAAGCTAATTAATAAATGGAAACGGATAGTAATCTTTGATCATCTATTTATTTAGCTCTATAAAATCTATGCAAAGCTAAATTTGATTATTTTTCTTTTTCTTGATAGCTACTATTGGTGAAAATCACTCAGTGTGTTGTACTGGAAATATCAAGCCAACCTTATGCAATTTGTGTAGCTCCTCAAATAGTTTATTCCTTAGCTCAAAAGGCATATGCCTCACTTTTTATCAAACATGATGACTATCTTCCTTCAAAGGGATAGTATGCATAGCTAGACTAGGAGGAATATCCCTTAGCTCATCATAGCTCTAGGCAAAAATATCACGAAATTCTTAGATCAAGAACATGTAGTCCTTTGTCTCTTCCAGACTAAGCATAGATCCTAATTTAATCAGTCATGGCTCATCCAACATACCAAGCTCTACCTCAATCATATCCGCATCTCTGATTTTGTCTTAAGCTTCTATTGGCTCATTCAGAGTCACCTAGTAGATATCTTTTGTAGTGGATCCCTCTTTTGATTCATCGCTTTGACAAAGTCTCACTACTAGAAGGATCCTCTAATTCCTCTAATTATGTTGAAGATAAAGGTCCTCTCTCACTTTGAGGAGATTCAAGATATGTATCCACTATTAAGTGGCTGGCACCCCCACCAAAAATCGGCCGATCAATGGGTATATTAACTTGATAGTTGAATTGCAAGATCCATGGCCTTCCTAATAATACTTGATAGCTTGGCCACCCTACAAACCTAATAACTGTGAAATATGAAAAGCATTCCATATTTGCAACAACAATTACATGGATTTTGGTAATGCAACCTTTCAATTATGTTAAATTGTCATTAGTCATTCAGAGAATTGTGGGAACATCCTTTCGGATTTTCAGTCCCATCCTTTCCATCAATTCTAAACTCATAATATTTATGAAGGATCCTGAGAGCGGAATTTAGGTGCCGGGAAGTGCTTAAAAATAGCTAAAAATTATGAATACCAAGGGAAAAATATTCACCGTCAAAGGCGGCGGCTCGATCTAGGACGATTTTAAGCGACAAGCAGTCGACGGGCGCCTAAGTGACACGTCCAGATTTTTAGTAATTTTTCTGTCAGTCAGGATGGGATGTGGGAGCTGCAGGCCTGTCTGGGATGCCGAGACAGACGCCCAGAAATTTACAGCACGTCAATCGGATCTCGTATGAGGAAGTTGGCCCGAAACCGGCCGGGGTGCCCAAAAAGGGGCCAAATTTGAAATTTCAAAGGGTCTGATTAGTGGGGGGTGCCCTTTGGCTCCTCACCCCCCCTATTTTTTTCATCGTGCCCAAGGTAGTGCCGTGCAGGGATCTGCGCGAAAAAAAGGCGCCCCCCCCTTCAAATCGAGATTCAAGCTGTCAAGTAAGCCATGGATTCCATCATAGCAAGCAACAGGATTCACTCTTCGCTCCGCATCGCTCCAATTCACACGAGGAATGGCAGCCTGTAGAGGGAGAGAGAAAATCAGTCTTTCTCTCTCCTCCCTCTCTCTCCTCTAAGAGGGAGTTCATGTGGGAAGAAGAAGAAAGAAGAAAGTATGATGGAGGCTTGTCCCCAGCATGGATCGGATTGCTCCACGGGCTGGAAATGGTGATTTGTGATTGTGCTGGACATGAAGTGCTGCTGATTTTCAAATTTACAGCCATGGACAGGAAACCCGAAACACGCAAATAAGCGGTAATTCAATTTTTTCAAAGAAAATTTGAGATTTTATGGCTTTTGATTGATAAAATGTTGTTCATGTGGGCTAAAAATTGTTCATGTTGCTGTTTTCCATGAGTACTTGCTGATCATAATCAGAAAATCAGAAAAATATGCATCTTGTGGTTCAAAATAATACACTAAAACACATAAAATATGGAAAATCAAGGGAAAATGATGTTTTTGGGCATAAAAATGGGAAAATGAATAGGAACACCAACTAAATTTTCATTTCGTTGTAAGAAGGAACTAAGGGCCACAGTCCATAACCTGTTTTGAATTTTTAGTAATTAAATAATGCAGAAAATAAGGGAAAATACAAGGAAAATAGAGGAAAATCATTAAAAATAGGGGAAAAATGCATTTTGGGTGCGGGAAATTAATGAAAATTAAGAACGATGTTTGTGAATGTTTGTGGGGACTGAAGCATGAGGATTTGCCTCAGTTCAACCCCAACTTCTTGTTCTAGTGTGTTTTTCCCGTTTTTTACACATAAAATGATGGTAAAATGCCTCGTAAATCTATGCAACGATGCAATATTTAAACGGGGAACGGTAGAGAAGTTGAAATATGTCTAAATGCCATGTGAGATGATGGAAAAGTTGCTTATTTCCATGCATAGCATTTAGGACGGATGATAATTAAAATTAAGAGCTTAGTAGCACGAGGATCACCTCGGTGCTATGCCCAGGCAACGAAGCATGAACAGTAGTTGGAAGTCATTAAAAGAATGTTTTTGCACTTGTGCACGATACTGTTTTGCTAAATGTTTGAGCACTAGGCATCCACCAAATGCATAGAGGATGAAAAGAATTTAAAAAATATCAGTGACCAGCTCCTGGACATGCATTGCAATTGGTTTATTAGAACATGACCTACGATGAGAGGCAGTGAGGTACCCATGCTGTAGGTAGACGCGCAAAGGGGAAAGCAAGTGAGGAAGAAAGGGTACACTCCTGGACACGCTTATTTGGTACCTTGAGCGACTTTTGTGCGAAATGTTTAGATGTTGAGCGACGCACTGAGGGGCCAATCCCCAAGGTGTAGGAGAGTCGCAGAGGGTTGACAGCATTCAGCCGTAGGAGGAACCCCATGTGTATGTGATTCGAGCCTTTTGGCTATGTGAAAGGGACTCCCTCTGAGGAGTAATATTGGGTTAGGATCAGTTAGACTACAACGTATTACAAACGCAATGTTTAGGAAGGCAGAGACTTTGATAGACGCTCCTGGCCGCGAGGCCGAGGGGTTGTCTTGTGCGTAGTGACGAGGCCCGGCTAGTGCCAGTGCCGGCCCGTTTTTAGGTCCATCAGTGGTGCGTCTGCCGGGAGCCGCTTACAAGTGGCGGTCCTCGAATCTTGGTTGTCTAGGAACCAACTAGCAGTTTATGCCAAAGGATACTGAGATTGATCCGTTATTTATTGATAAGCATCGTCTAGCAGAAATCCAAAAGCAAGAAAGAGACGAAAGAGCTAGGCGACGTGCCGAAATTTTTAGGAGATATTCCCCTAAGCGTAGCAGTGCTGAACCCTTACGAGGGAGTGGATCTAGTGGTCTTGGGGCCACAAGCAGCAAGTTAGGAGAAGGTGGAAGCTCTAGTGCTCCCCTTTCTGCCATAAGCCAGTCTACATCAAGTACGGGAGGTGTAACCCCACCGTCCCCTATTCCTAGTGCAAATCCAATCCTCGTCATGGCGTAGCCTATTGTAATTCTAGCAGGAACGATGGATTTGCCGGCTCTAGGCTACCCGCTACCCATTTTTAATGGGCTAGTTGAGGAAGATGCGGAACTCCACATTAGGGAGTTTCAAAAGCTGATGTTTAACTGTCGCATTCAAGAAGAAGGACATTTAATGATGTTCTTCAATATGACTCTCAAAGGAAGAGCCGCTATATGGTATCATGGTTTAGAAGCCGGAACCATATTGAATATTGATTCATTTAATGGAGCTTTTCGAAGGGAGTTTGCCCCTGAAAGGGGTGGGCAATATTGGTTGCGTGTACTCAACGTGACCCGCCAAGAACCACACGAGGATATTCGTGCTTATGAGAAGAAAATAAAAGAGGTTTTCCGTAAGTTGGACACCTCTATTCCTATCCCCGCAACTGCCCAATTGCAATATTTCCTACATGGTTTTGACTTTAATATCCAATTGCAGTTGAGTAGTGTCCCCTTGGGGGATATATATACTGCCATTACACGAGCACAAGAGGTGGAATCCCGACTACAAGTAGCCTATGCTTCTCGAGGCAATTCGAATATGGGTTTAGTATTGGGAAACAATATGGCAATAGCCAATGGCAGTAGTGGCCAAGGGATAGCAATGGCTAACCCTAATGGGAGAGGGAACATGATGCAGAATGTCCCTTTATTACCAGCTCCCCCTAGCATGTCTATGCCTACGGGCAGTCAAATGGCTCCAAATGGTGGAGGCCATGTGGTCAATTCTAACACCATGCCTGTGGCTCAACAACCAGTGCCTAATCGAATTGTTAGGCCAATGAAATGACATGGTAATGACCAAGGCTATGAGTCGAGTGCTTCCAATGTTCTTGGCGAGGTTAAGGACATGATGAAGCATTATACCGACATGATTACGGAGCAGTATCGACAAATAGCCGTCGATGTCAACTTCCTTAAAAAACAACAAAATTTGATAGGAAGTAGATACCCAGAGGAGGGTGCACCTTCGAGGTTTAGTTGCAAATGGTGTGGTGGGCAGCACTATCCAAGAAATTGCCCAAATGTTAAGTGCGACATTTGTGGAAAATCCGGCCATTTAGCAGCTACTTGCTGGAGTAAGATCAGTTCCCTCCAGCGTGGTAGTCGGCAGCCAGGGCCTGTTAATCATTGTGCCCAAGGAAATGATTCCCAGCAAGAAGATGGGCCTAAACAAATACTTCAACGACCAAAGACTACAGTGGAGGAGCTACCAAGTGGTAGTGGGGTTAGTTTGATTGAGGCTGTACGCGTGAATGATGCTGAAACCTCTAATTTGCGAGCTGTCCTTACAAGAGGTCAAAAGGGTAGAGAAGCCGACAAGGATAAGCCTGTCGATGGAAACCCTAAACAAGGCGACAAAGGAACGCAAGTTTTGGATCCTGCCATGGAAGGGGGACCTTTGAAGCCCGTAGAAAGTAAAGCCGATAAGGAACCACCAAAGAAGAAGGTGAAAGTTAAAAAAGAGGCAATAAAGCCGGTTCACCGACCTAAAGAGCGGATGGTTTGGCGTGAAAAGCGAGCTCTATCAAACTATCATGAATTTGATTTGGCGAGCTCTCTTTGCGAAGTCAAGCCGGATGTGAATCTTTTACAGCTTATTAAGCTTTCCCCAGGAGTACGCAAGGAATTTAGAAAGATCCTACGTACCGGGTATATCGTAGAACCTTTGGGTATTGCGCGAGTTGGTGATGACTGGTTCGAGCATGTTGAGAAGCATTGCCCAAGGGTTGCAGCCTATGTCGATGGGATATTAGTAGATTATGCCATTGTCGACACGGGATCATTTGTTAACATCATGAGTTCTGAACTGATGGAAAGGTTGGGTCTTGCGATCCAGAAAGATACCTCCACAATTCTCAGAATGGTAGATGATAGTTTGAGACAGCCGGAAGGCTGCATTACTAAGGTCCATGTCACTGTTGCAAATGTAGAGTGCCTGTTGGACTTTAGGGTGATTCGTTTTGCAGGCCGTCCAAGTTACCAAGTATTACTCGGACGACCTTGGATCTTGCAAGCGGACTGCCAAGTAGATATACCCGCCGGTCGGCTAATATTCGGCAGAGGTGCCCAGCGTGTGGTGGTTGATGCTTATCCTAAGTCCCCGCAGAGTGAGAGAGCTCCTCTATCTTCTACAGAATTGGAGACATTAGAGGATTTATCTGCCAGTGAGACATCATCGAGTGATGAGTCCAAAGAGGAATCCACCACGGAAGACATCTATCAAATCACTTTGAATGAGCCGATAGAGGGCCAAGATCGTATAAGAGATGCAGATGTTATCGAGCTAGACCTTGGTACGCCTGCTGATTTGCGGCCAATCAAATTAGGTTCTATGCTCAGTACAGCAGAAAGGGAGGACTATGTGGCCTTGATCCAAGAATTCCGTGATATCTTTGCCTGGAGTTATGATGAGTTGAGAGGCATTCCTCCTAGTCTTGCTGTTCATACAATTCCGTTGAAAGAGGGCAGTCGTCCTGTACGGCAGAAAGTAAGGCGTATGCCTTTCGAACTAAGGGACGGGCTGTTTGAAGAGTTACAGAAGCTTCGAAAAGCGGGTTTGATTTTTCATGTGCAACACATGGAATGGTGTTCGCTGGTTGTGATAAGAAAGAAGAAGAATAATCAAATCCGATTATGTGTAGACTTTAGGGAGCTGAATAAGCAGACAGTTAAGGACTACTACCCGTTGCCATTTATTGACCAGATTTTGGATCAATTAGTGGGTAGGGAGATATATTCGTTCATGGATTGCTTTGCAGGATACAACCAAATGGCAATTGCAGAAGAGGACAAGTTGAAAACAACCTTTATCACTGTATTTGGTACTTTTGCATACCATGTGATGGCCTTTGGTTTATGCAATGCACCTGGTTCGTGGCAACGAACAGCAGATAAGACATTCGGTGACATATCCCCTGAAGAGTTGAAGGTGTTTATTGATGACTTAGGGGCTGCCACCGTGAGAGCAAGGCAGCTGATCATTTTAAGAAAATGCTTTGAGCATTGTAGACAATTTTGCGTCGCCCTAAACCCACAGAAGTGTGTTTTTGGAGTACCTTATGGGCTATTGCTGGGCCATGTGGTCAGTTCGGTAGGAATTGCGACAGACCTTGAGAAGGTTAAAGTTATAGTCACTACAAGGGAATGGGGCAATAGCGACGCCGATTAGCGACGACGGATATCGGCGTCGCTATAGGCGTCGCTATATGCGTCGCAATTGGCGTCGCTATATGCGTCGCTATTTGCGTCGCAAATGCGACGCGGGAAAAAAAGCGCGGCCGAAACCAGAGCGCCGTTTTCATTTTGTTTTCTTCGCCTTTTGAGAGCGAGAGCGAGGGAGAGAGCGAGGGAGAGAGCCAAGGCTTTGTGAGAGAAGAGGAGGAAGAGACTTGCCGCCGCCGCCGCCGCCCCCGCCGCCACCGCCACCATCGTTGTTCGTGAAGGAGAGGAGGAGCCCTCGTTGCAAAGAGAAGCCGCCCACGCTCGCCATATCTCATTGGTGAGTCTCCCTCTCTCTTTCTTTTACTTGTTGAAGGTTTAAATCGTTCTCTTTTGTTTGTTTAGGAGAGGAAATGAAAGAGAAGGAGAGGGAGAGGGAGAGGGAGAGAGAGGGAGAGAAAGAGAGGGAGAGGGAGAGAAAGAGAGGGAGAGTGCATTCTCTCTCTCTCTCCCTTTTGCTTGTTTAATGTTTAAATTACTTTCTTCTTTGCTTGTTTAGGAGAGGAAACGAGAGAGTAAGAGAGAAAGAGAGGGAGAGGGAGAGGGAGAGGGAGAGGGAAAGAAAGAGAAAGAGAAATAGAGGGAGAGGGAGAGGGAGGGGGAGGAAATAGGAGAGGGAGAGAAAGAGAAAGAGAGGGAGAAGGAGGGAGAGTGCATTCTCTCTCTCCCTCCCTCTCCCTTTTGCTTGTTTAATGTTTGAATCACTTTATTTTTTGCTTGTTTAGGAGAGGAAATGAGAGAGAAAGAGAGTGAGAGGGAGAGGAAGGGGAAGGAAATGAGAGAGGGATAGAAAGAGAAAGAGAGGGAGAGTGCATTGTATCTCTCCCTCTCCCTTTTGCTTGGAGGATGTTTAAATCACTTTATTTTTTGCTTGTTTAGGAAATGAGATAGAAAGAGAGATAGAGAGGGAGAGGGAGAAAAAGAGAAAGAGAGGGAGAGGGAGAGGAAGAGGGAGAGGGAGGGGGAGGGGAAGGAAATGAGAGAGGGAGAGAAAGAGGGAGGGGGAGGGAGAGGGAGCGAGGGAGAGGGAGATGGAGAAAGAGGGAGGGAAAGGGAGAGGGAGGGGGAGGGAGGAAATGAGAGAGGGAGAGAAAGAGAACGAGAGGGAGAGGGAGAGGGTGAGAGAAAGAGAGGAAGAGAGGGAGAGGGAGAGAAAGAGAGGGAGAGGGAAGGGAAGGAAATTTAAGATAATATACGTATTGATAATGGTATGCAATGTGCTTTGCATACGGCCACGTACTTCATCAAAATGAACCCAAAATTATTGTTATAGAAGAAGAAACCCTTAAATTGAGTATAGGATAATTTCTCTCAGGTCTTATGACTATGAGTAGAATTGATTGAAATAAATTTTATTACTATAGTTATAAAATTTCATAGATGGCACGCATTAATTTTAAAATGGATTACTTATACTCAAAGCCGAGATATAACAAAAAATTATCTACCGGGACAAACAAATCGTTGAGCATGATACAAGGCCGAGATATAACATCGGAAAATCTCTCGACTACTATATACAATGCAAGGTTTATGGTCAACTTGCAACTTGACGTACATCTCCATAAAGCTATCCATTTAAGCCTTGTTTGCTGTAATGTAGATAAGATGGCAAACGAAGAAGGTCCTATTGTTCAAGACCGCGAGTCGTATCTTAATCAGCGTGTCCCATGTCCTTGCTCTCAATGCAAGTTGGCAATTAGACGAAAACGCCGATTGTCTATAGAACACGTACGACGATTTAGCGAGTTTCAATCTGAGATCATTGATCAGGCGATTGCAGACTTTCAGCAAACGGTAATTTGAAGTTAGCATTTTTCATGCATTGTACTCTCAAGCTAATTGAAAACCATACACAATAAGATTGGGTTTTGTTGGTAAATTTTGTATCCAGGGGGGTGATGTCTCGACCCAAGGGGGAGTGCACCCTTTGCGGCCAATTAGAAGAGTTCATGGACGTGCGATGGATGGATTGCAGGAGCCAATCGACCACTCGCAAGGCCCATCTATACCGTCAATGCCAGAGGAGACAGACAACCTTCCCGACTTGCCTACAATCTTGGAGCCTGAGATGGAGGCAATGATCGATGCATTGATTCCCATGGATGTTGAGACATCTGACCCGCTTAGAGAGGAAGCATCCATACCATTATATGATGGATGCCGAGTATCTCGGTTGAAGACATTGCTTGCACTCTTAAGTGTGCAAGCAAAATACGGTTGGAGCGATACGAGTGTGACTGAGTTATTTAGGTACCTTGCACACAAACTTCATTGTTTTTTTTTTTAACAGTATTATTGCAAACATGGATAGATTTTTCAAGGTGTTTTATGACTTTTTCAGGTTATTGAAATATCATATATTGCCACCTGCAAACACCATGCCTGAGTCTCGTGATGATGCGCGACATGTTTTACGGAAGCTTGGCATGGACTACAATAACATCCATGCATGTATCAACGACTGCATATTGTTTCGAGATGAATACGAGACTATGGAGACATGCCCAAAGTGTGGTGCTCACAGGTATCGACAGGACTTGCAAGGGCAGACCATCCCTGAAAAAGTCCTCAGACACTTTCCCCTCATCCCCCGCATAAACCACATGTTTCGCACGTCTACCATGGCAAGCTTGACAACGTGGCATGTGCAGAATAGGTCCACGGATGGAGTGCAACGAATATCAGCAGATTCGCGCGCATGGAGCCACATTGACTCTACCTTCCCAGGCTTTGCGCGAGAGCCAAGGAATCTTCGGCTCGGTCTCGCCATGGATGGTGTGAACCCATTCGGTCTGCGCTCGACTTCTTACAGTGTGTGGCCTATAGTGCTTGTCAACTACAACATTCCTCCATGGCTTTCTACAAAGAAAGGACATCTCATCCTTAGCTTGCTCGTCCCGGGCCGCTACAAAGTAAAAAATATGGACGTGTATCTACGTCCATTAGTCGATGAGCTTAAGATTTTGTGGGAGGAGGGGGTCACGGTGCAAGATATGAGCAGGCGCAATGGTCGGCGGTCAGCCAACATTCGAGCCATTCTCATGTGGACGATGCATGACTTTCCGGGATTGGGAGAGTGCTCAGGTGAGCAGACCTTTGTTCTCGCCGGTAATATCTATATTTTATTTCATTCAAAATCAAGTATTCACTAGGTCGTGGATCGCCTTGCAGGTCTCGTTACCTCAGGTTATCATGCATGTCCATTGTGTGGGCCACAGTTAGACTCCCGAAGGTCACGAACCATGAAGAAGATGGTATATCAAGGACACGCCGCTTTCTTGCCGGAGGATCATGAACTCAGGGAAGGTTTTCTTGGACGACCTCCAGCACGTATGAACGCTGCAAGCTGGTACGAGCTGAAAATGGTAAACCCGGATTCACATCCAAATGGAATGCGGCGGTTCTCAGTTTTCTACAAGTTGCCATATTGGACCCACTTACAGGTCAACCACTTGTTGGATCCCATGCATATTTTCAAAAATGTGGGCAGCTTGCTATGGGACCACATCACAGGAAAGAGAGACACTATAGGGTCACGAATGGATTTAAAGGAGGTAGGTAAGATGGAGGCGCTTTGGCCGCAGTCGAGTGCTGAAGGGGGAGTGCAGCTTCCTCGCGCTCCCTGGGTTTTGTCTACCAAAGAAGAGCACATTGTGAAGCAAGTAATCAAGTCTATCCGCACTCCAACGGGTATGATGCGTTCTCTCAGGTCCGCATTTTCTAAAGATGACTAGATTTCTGGGCTAAAATCCCATGATTGGCATAAGATATGTCAGGTTTGTGAACAGAATGGATTTTAATTAGCGTGGACATTTTGAAATTTGAAAAGTGACCATTATTCTTAATGCTTTTTCATTTGTGGCAGTTTGTCCTACCGATCGCGATCGCGGGATGCCTAGCTCCAGAAATTCGCGGGGCCATTTACAAGCTGTCGACTTTGGTGCAATGGATCTCACAGAAAGAGATTAAGACGTCCTCTATTGAATCCGCAAGGCGGGGAGCAGTTGAGACGGTCTGTCTCTTTGAGAAATACCTGCCCACTAGCATGCTCACGATACAAGTTCACCTTCTTGTGCATCTTGTGGATGAAGTGGAGATTGCTGGACCTGTCCATACGCGATGGATGTTCTTCCTGGAGCGCTTCATGAAAACCCTGAAAGGCTTTGTGCGACAACGAGCTCGTCGGGAAGGTAGCATGGCGGAAGGTTGGTTGGTGTCAGAGGCGTTAGTGCATATCTCACAATGGCTACCAACGGTGGAACCAGACAATGAAATGCTATGGACGCTGAAGGACGATGACAGGCTGACTGGAGATGTGGTGGTTGGAAATGGGGTAGAAAAAAGAATGGATGCCTCAATGGAAGAGAAGGTGAATCGCTTTTGTATGTTGCACCATGCCTCCATGGAGACGTGGCTCGCCAAGTACCAGATTGCAAGGCAAGATCGAGAGGAAGCACGAGCTGAATTCCGACGCAGTACGCGTCACCGACCGATTCGATATCCCGAAGGCATGGAGGAGATGCCGCGGTTTATGTCAACACGATGGTTGCATGGAGCCTTGACTGCAGCATCCAGCGAAGGGACAGAGGTCTCAATGGAGGAGTGGGAGTTCTCGAGGGGATGTAGTCCAAAGGTAATGAGGGGTTTAGAATGTGTCGTATCTAAATTTGCTTGCTACATCTAATTTGAGTGTTTCAATGTACAGTACAAAATATTTAGTGCAGCGTGGTCGCGCGGACGGCATTTTCGGGTGGAGCGTATTGACAAAATGCGCTCCACAATGGACTGTGGTGTCATGGCAAGGTTTGAGCAAGAGAGCCGGCGACGAGCAACGGATCCGAACACGGTTGTGGATGAGATGGAGTATTTTGGGAATTTGCAAAGTATTATTACGGTGGATTACCGTAGCTTCTCCATGATAATATTCGACGTGCAGTGGTTCAAAGTGGTACTTGGAGGAGCTGGCGCAACAGTTCGACGAGGTCCATCTGGATTTCTCGAAATAGATTTCGAAAAAAAATGGATGGATTTGCGCGACACCTTTGTGTTGCCGGCCCATTGTGAGCAGGTGCAACTAGGCATTTGCTTGCTAATTGTAATAGGATATGGTTTATGTCACAATGGTTTGAAGACGGTTTGTAAGTGTTTGTGAATAGGTAATCTTCTATCCAAATCCCCGACAACCTCGATGGTGGTATGTTATACCTTCAACTCCTCGAGGTGCGAGAGTATACGATCAAAGCGATGTTCCAGGCATAGATGAAGAAAATATGCAAATAGAGGGATCGAAATTACAAGGGGTGGAGGCCACCGCAAGCTTGGAGCCTGCATCGGCTAACAATGATGGAAATATAGAAGTCGTAGAATTTTTTGAGAACGAGACAGGCTCGTTGTTTTGTGGTGACATGTCTATCGACCTTCCAGTGTATGCAGAGTTGTGTCAGGAGATTAACATGGGACCATAGAATACTTCATTCTTGGAGAATTGTATTACTCAATTCGTTGTTTAGATCTTCCATAAAGGTAGATAAGATATGCATTTTAAGAGGGATTTTTCAAAAATGATTTTATTAATGTTCTTTGTATAGTTTAAATTGATTATTCTAACATTATTTTTTATCTGTGCAGGTATCGACATTTTCAGGATGAGTCGAGGGATGAGCGATGAGGAGTTTCAGGAGATGATGGCACGTATGTCTCCAGATCAGCTCGCGAGATTCAGAGAGATAGTAGATCAGGAGCTGTCTCGTTCTTCGTCAGGGCGCTCTGCTAGATCAGCTTCGGCGCGATCAGATGCTTCAGCTTCGAGTAGACGATCTCAACGCTCGTGACTTGGGCCAGAGGGAGGGACTACGACTGCAGGAGGATCAGGGGGGTGCTGCTGTGGAGACATGGACGCGGTGTCTCCGTCTCGTCGTTCAGCTGGAGCTCGGTCATCTCCAGGATTTGTCACACCTGTGGGGACGTCCACTCCAGTTACTCCGGCTTTTTCGCAGCCGTCGGCAGATGTCACGCCTTTTGGTGACACTCCTTTTGGTGGCACCCCCTCTGGTGGCACTCCTTTTGGTGGCACACCCTCTGGTGGCACCCCTTTGTGTGGCACTCCGGGAGAGGGTACCCCCGTCGGTACACCGGATGTTCAGGGGTCTCCTGGATATGCCCAGGAGTGTGGACGGAGATGGGAGAGGGCCCATACAAGGCACACTCCTAGGGATTATGGATACCTAGTGGATGGCAAGTCAGGAGCCATCATCATGAATGATGAGGGGAGGAGGGTGATGGCTCGCATGAGGGAGTTGTGCCAACAAGTTTTTCGGCACAACGTCCTGGATCATTGGAGGAACATACCGGAGGGGAGCAAGGAGTACATAGTAGCATCCTTGCACGAGGAGTTCCCGGTGCCAGCCGCAGTGGATAGATTCTCTACGGGCTGGATGATGGATTGCATGCGTGCATACATGTCACATAGACGATCCGACGCACGCAAGGCAATCAAGAGTGGGGCTCCAAAGCCCAAGTGGTTAGATGCAGACGACTGGCACCGACTGAGGGAGGAGGCTACAAATTCGCCAGGACGTTGGAGTCAGCAGTGGGAGGCGGCGAGGGCACGAATCGAGGCCGGATCGGTACATCATCTTGGGAGTGGCGGCCACAGGACATATTTGGAGGACTTTGTAAGATTCTCTTTTGTTTTGCTTATTTGTTTTTTTGAGATATTCTTTGTACTGACAATCATGTTTCTAACAGTTAGCATTTTGTTTTCTTTGCAGCACTCCATTACAAATCGCGATCCGCAAGGCCTTGAGACTCGATATGCGGAGAGGCACGGTCTCATATCATTGATCGACCGATTGTATAGACGCGGCGGCCCAGTAAGTCACTCATCTTTCTTGTCCGTAGTTACCATGAGATATTTGAATGCATTATTGTATGGTGGATTGATATGTTGTTTCTTTTTCTGCAAAATCCGTTTGATGCTCCTTTACAGCGGGAAGAGCTTTCGGGGGACGACGATTTGTAGCTCGCCCTTGGATCCTTAGAGCTCACATACCTTTAGTTTTTAGTCACCCGATCTATGTAGACATTTTCTATGTATTAGTGATATTGTTTTATGATTGTACCAATCGCATTTTATGCGATATCATGTATTTATTTCATCCATCAGTTTTATGATTTCAGTATACATTCTTTTTGTTTGCAAACGCTTTGTATGAAGCAGTGTAGAAACTATTTTGTATGGCTCTCATACAGCACACAGTGCTCTGCCCTTCCACAAAATTTTTTTTTTCTCTGTTACCGTCGCTATTTGTGTCGCAAATTTACTGCACGCGTCGCTATTGCCGTCACTATCAGCATCGCAAATTCTCTGTAACCGTCGCTATATGCGTCGCATTTGCGACGCATATAGCGACAGTTATAGCGACGATTCTATGGCGTCGTCAATAACGACGCTTTTTGCGACGACGGGGGCAAATTTTGTTGTTTGTATTTTCGTCGCTTTAAACGTCGCTATAAGGTCTATATCTTGTAGTGAGTTGCCATGTGTCCACCACGCACTCCGAAAGAAGTTCATAGCTTTCTGTCTTCGGTTGGTTATTACCGTAGATTCATCAACGCCTTAGTAGAAAGAACGTTGCCACTTACAAATTTATTGTCCTTTAGCTATTCGTTTGTATGGGGCGACCCTTGTAAGATAGCATTCAAGGATGTGAAATAGGAGCTAGCAAGAGCGCCCGTTTTAAAAGCACCTAAAAGAGGTGAGGTGTTCTATATATTTTCGGCAGCCACCATGTATAGTATCAGCTGCTGTTTAGCCCAAATTTGGGAAGAGAAGTGGTACCACCCGATTGCTTTTGCTAGCCGGAAGCTGGGGGTATCCGAAATCAATTATACCTACATGGAGAAGTTGTGCCTAGCGATGGTCTTTGGGACCAAGAAATTAGGCATTATATTCTCTATGAGAAAGTCGTGCTTTATACGAAGGCGGAGGGACTTCGATTATTGATGAATAAGCTACAGCCGTCTGATCGTCTAGCAAAGTGGTTGATCACTTTGCAAGAATTTGATTATGAAATCAGGAGTAAGCCACCAAGGTTGCAAGGCATCGTGGAATGTCTAGTGGACTTTGGGGAGCCGAAAGAATCTGTGGCTGAAGGTAGTGACATGGAGTTGTTATTTAAAATAGATACGGCATCTATTCCCTCCTGGTATGCTGCAATAACGCATTATTTATCAACAAGAGAGGTGGGATCCAAATTATCTAAAGCTGAGAGAAGGAAAATTAAGCAGCAAGCATTAAAGTTTGCTTTGATCGCAGGTACATTATATCGGCAAGGGGTTGATGACATCTATCGCCGGTGTGTGATGCCTGATGAGGTGCCATTCATTTTGGAAGAGTGCCATGATTCTGCTTGTGGAGGCCATTTTGCTGGACGGCTTACAGCACAAAAGGCTTTAAGAGCAGGTTATTGGTGGCCTGCTATCTTCCAGGATGCGTTTGCGTATGTTAAGAGATGCGATATTTGTCAACGACATGATAGTTGAGAGAATAGGAAACGACCACTCACCCCTATTATGGCGATACTTCCATTTGAGAAGTGGGGAATAGACTTTGTGGGTCCTATTACTCCGTCGTCGACTACGCAAAAGAGGTACATCATTGTAGCAACTGACTACTTCACAAAGTGGTCAGAAGCACGTGCAACAAGGAAAGATGATGCTAAAGAAACTGCTAGTTTCCTTTTAGAGCAGATAATATGCCGGTTTGGTCCACCGAAAGAATTAGTGTCGGACCGCAGAACCCATTTCCTGAATAAGGTGATTAAAGGTTTGACAGAGATGTGGCAAATCAAGCATAACAAGACAACCCCATATAATTCGCAAGCCAATGGGCAAGTTGAAAGCACCAACAAGCAGCTTGTGGGCATCCTGTCCAAAATTGTGTCGGAAAAGAAATGGGATTGGGATAAAAAGTTATACGTGGCAGTGTGGGCCTATAATACGACTTTCAAACGAGCCACTGGCCATACCCCGTTCAAGTTAGTATATGGGGAGGAGTGTGTCTTGCCTTTAGAAATTGAGCTGCCGACTATTCGGTTTGCCATCAATCATTCTTTGAGCGATGAAGACGCACTTTTTGAGCGCTTGACGACACTGGCACATTTAGATGAGCTTAAGCTGCAGAGCTTATTGCACCAAGAAGTGGCGAAGCGCCAAATGAAGCAGCTACACGACCTCAAAGCCAAGAAATACACCTTCAAGAAAGGACAGCTTGTTCTGTATTATGATGCACGACGTGAATTATTTCCAGGCAAGCTAGAGCCAAAATGGGACGGGCCCTATAGGATCATTAGAATAGGAAAGAATAAATCCACAGTCTTGTTAGCTGACCTTGAGGGGGTAGAATTTAAAAATAAGGTTAATCTTAATAAGATTAAACCTTATTATTTCTGATTGCACTAATGCTATGACTGCCTTGCAGGTCTAGGCGAGATCGATCAAACATCTGCAAGGAAATCGTGATAGAGGTTTATGGGTCGTCTGATCCCTTATTTAGAACACCCATATTTGGAACAGAGGTATCATCAGGGAAAGCTCATTTGGTGGAGCAAAGGATACAAGGTGGTTGAGCAAGAAGGCAGGACATTTATTTGGGAGATCAAGGTCTTCTGCCTTCACTGCCTACAAATTTTGACGAGCATCCCTGTTGAATTCAATGATGATGGAGGGATGGAGCCTAAAGTCCACCCGTTGAATATGCTGAATTTCGATTACCATAATTATGAGTAGAGTTCAGGATGGCGGGATATGTAAACCCTTTATGGACGTACACCTTGTACTTTGATGGAGCGTCCAGGGGTGCATGCAAAAAAGGAAGTGTAGGAGTTGTCATCCGAGACCCCCGACGACGCATTGTCATGAAGTTAGCCGCTTATCTCGGGGTGAATTTCACCAATAATATGGCAGAATACAAAGCCCTGATAATGGGTTTGAATATTGCAAAGAAGGGTGGTATCCGCCAGTTGTTGGTGAAAGGGGACTCTCAGTTGGTTTTAAATCAACTCAATGGGACATACATGGTACGAAACCCCATCCTTTGCATGTACCATCATACTACCATAGCCCTGCTAGACGATTTCGATAGAGTGTCTTTTCAGCTGATTCCACGGAATTGGAATCAGTTTGCCGATTCATTGGCTAATTTCGCGTATGAAGAAGACCTCTTCTTTAATTGTGGCCCTTGTCCCGATATATCTATTGATGGTGAGACAGGACCTGGTCGTTTGTGGGGTATGCTTTCTGAACATGCCCTCTTTGGCAGACGATGGTTGATCTAGGTGATGCAGAGGGTAAGCGAGACTCATCTACCTTTATTATCTTGGACCCATAGATTGATTAGACGACATGTGATGCGAACACCTCTTGCGATATACGCAGGAGGGATGGGTCATAATCTAATGCACCTAGTTTAGGGCTTCGAGCCTCTGTTTCCCTGGGAATGGCATGCTTTGCTGTCTATCATGGTTGTTTCCAGGTGGATGTTATGCGTAGTATTGTTGACTTCATTAGGCCAAGAGGGCCGATTCAGTTTTGTAGCAAAGTCAAGTTTCATTTCATTAGGCCAAGAGGGCCATTTCCCTGTCTAGTGCGGGTGCGTTTAATTGGGTTTTTGTTTTAAGTGTTGTGCTGGACAGGTTTCGTGGTTAGTGGAATTTGGTGGAGCCTGGAGGAGCCTGGAGGAGCCTTTGCTGCGATGGAAGCTTCTTGTGGCCAATCCTGGTGATATTTCTCCTTTACGAGTACTTTTCTTTCCTGTTATATGTGTCTTTGTACTTGTCGAGGGGATATATTTTGTTGGGGACCGGCAACCAAGGCATGAAGTCCCAGGTTTAGGCTATGTATGTTTGAGGGAGGTCGAAGTAGTCATTGCCTCCTGTAAAGACATTGTCAGGCATCGAAAGACCTGTTTTAGAAGGAAGTCCTAGTGGCCCTGTTCTGCTAGCCTGCTAGGCAGCCATTCTAGGAGTTCTTGTTAGTAGTGAGGCAGTTAGAGAAGCCTGCCAGAAGATAATAATAATGATGCCAAGAAATGCTGAATATCCTACAAGATGACTATAAATACGAAGGTGTGTAAAAAGGGTTCTAACCCCTATCCCAAGAAAAGAAAAGGGATGAAAATGTGTAAGCAGTTGATCATTGCCTTGCGAGGGCTTGGTAGGTTCCTGGGGACGAATCAGACCCGGGGCCGATACCTTGTCTTCCTAGGGGTGGCTTCTTGCCCAATATAATACCAAAACAAGGAAGGTTGGAGCG
The DNA here is from genome assembly GCF_053477565.2 of Lygodium microphyllum. Taxonomy (NCBI): domain Eukaryota; kingdom Viridiplantae; phylum Streptophyta; class Polypodiopsida; order Schizaeales; family Lygodiaceae; genus Lygodium; species Lygodium microphyllum. The sequence continues at coordinate 46,948,949 of NC_141156.1, forward strand.
AAAATAAAAGTTAGCATTAGAAAAGGATTAAGTGTCGCCTTGCGAGGGCTTGGTAGGTTCTTGGGTGCCGAGACAGGTCCTGAGGCTGATGCCCTGTTCTCCTTGGGTCACTACGCTCAGCTCCCTCCTTTTTACATGCCCAAGTATGTTCATCCAATACAAACCCTAAAAGAAGACATGTACTGAAAGCAAATACTCTTTGATCAGGCTATAGGAGTCCTCGCCTTGTAGGAGCTCCTAGTTGTGTTGTCTTTAGTTGGTAAGTAGTGCAGACTACCACTTAGGGCAACCTCTTTGGCAGGTTTTTTAGTTTGGCTGTGTTGGAGCAGCTGGTTAGTGACTCACTTCGGATCTTCTATTAGATGATGCTAGGCCTACTCCTTGTGGATGTCATGCCTTGGTCTATCCAGGGGTAGGGGGAGCATTGTGCTGAGTTTTATTATATATTTGTTTTGTATCAGTTTGATGCTTCTTTGGTTGTTTATGTGCAGATCTGTTCGTGGATTCGACGGGCTGAGTCACCCTATCCCATGGTCGCCAATGAGAGCGGAATTTAGGTGCCGGGAAGTGCTTAAAAATAGCTAAAAATTATGAATATCAAGGGAAAAATATTCACCGTCAAAGGCGGCGGCTCGATCTAGGACGATTTTAAGCGACAAGCAGTCGACGGGCGCCTAAGTGACACGTCCGGATTTTTAGTAATTTTTCTGTCAGTCAACACGGGATGTGGGAGCTGCAGGCCTGTCCGGGATGCCGAGACGGACGCCCAAAAATTTACAGCACGTCAATCGGAGCTCGTATGAGGAAGTTGGCCCGAAACCGGCCGGGGTGCCCAAAAAGGGGCCAAATTTGAAATTTCAAAGGGTGTGATTAGTGGGGGGGTGCCCTTTGGCTCCTCACCCCCCCTATTTTTTTCATCGTGCCCAAGGTAGTGCCGTGAAGGGATCCGCGCGAAAAAAACGGCGCCCCTCCCCCTCAAATCGAGATTCAAGCTATCAAGTAAGCCATGGATTCCATCATAGCAGGCAACAGGATTCACTCTTTGCTCCGCATCGCTCCAATTCGCGCGAGGAATGGCAGCCTGTAGAGGGAGAGAGAAAATCAGTCTTTCTCTCTCCTTCCTCTCTCTCCTCTAAGAGGGAGTTCATGTGGGAAGAAGAAGGAAGAAGAAAGAATGATGGAGGCTTGTCCGGCATGGATCGGATTGCTCCACGGGTTGGAAATGGTGATTTGTGATTGTGCTGGCCATGAAGTGCTGCTGATTTTCAAATTTACAGCCATGGACAGGAAACCCGAAACACGCAAATAAGCAGTAATTCAATTTTTTCAAAGGAAATTTGAGATTTTATGGCTTTTGATTGATAAAATGTTGTTCATGTGGGCTAAAAATTGTTTATGTTGCTGTTTTCCATGAGTACTTGCCGATCATAATCAGAAAATCAGAAAATTATGCATCTTGTGGTTCAAAATAATACACTAAAACACGTAAAATATGGAAAATCAAGGGAAAATGATGTTTTTGGGCATAAAAATGGGAAAATGAATAGGAACACCAACTAAATTTTCATTTCGCTGCAAGAAGGAACTAAGGGCCACAGCCCATAACCTTTTTTGAATTTTTAGTAATTAAATAATGCAAAAAATAAGGGAAAATAGAGGAAAATCATTAAAAATAGGGGAAAAATGCATTTTGGGTGCGGGAAATTAATGAAAATTAAGAACGATATTTGTGAATGTTTGTGGGGACTGAAGCATGAGGATTTGCCTCAGTTCAACCCCAACTTCTTGTTCTAGTGTGTTTTTCCCATTTTTTACACATAAAATGATGGTAAAATGCCTCGTAAATCTATGCAACGATACAATATTTAAACGAGGAAGGGTAGAGAAGTTGAAATATGTCTAAATGCCGTGTGAGATGATGGAAAAGTTGCTTATTTCCATGCATAGCATTTAGGACGGATTATAATTAAAATTAAGAGCTTAGTAGCACGAGGATCACCTCGGTGCTAGGCCCAGGCAACGAAGCACGAACGGTAGTTGGAAGTCATTAAAAGAATGTTTTTGCACTTGTGCACGATACTGTTTTGCTAAATGTTTGAGCACTAGGCATCCACCAAATGCATAGAGCATGAAAAGAATTTAAAAAATATCAGTGACCAGCTCCTGGACATGCATTGCAATTGGTTTATTAGAACATGACCTACGATGAGAGGCAGTGAGGTACCCATGCTGTAGGTAGACGCGGGTCCCAAAGGGGAAAGCAAGTGAGGAAGAAAGGGTACACTCCTGGATACGCTTATTTGGTACCTTGAGCGACTTTTGTGCGAAATGTTTAGATGTTGAGCGACGCACTGAGGGGCCAATCCCCAAGGTGTAGGAGAGTCGCAGAGGGTTGACGGCATTCAGCCGTAGGAGGAACCCCATGTGTATGTGATTCGAGCCTTTTGGCTATGTGAAAGGGACTCCCTCTGAGGAGTAATATTGGGTTAGGATCAGTTAGACTACAACGTATTACAAACGCAATGTTTAGGAAGGCAGAGATTTTGATAGACGCTCTTGGCCGCGAGGCCGAGGGGTTGTCTTGTGCGTAGTGACGAGGCCCGGCTAGTGCATGAGCCAGTGCCGGCCCGTTTTTAGGTCCATCAGATCCCATATCCACAATGGTATGATCCAGTAATGTGCCATCGACATATGCTACTACCCTTGGGCAATGCTTTTTAGCATGTTCAAACTAGTCATCTCCCATATAGGCTATTTCCAAGGGTTTGACAATATATCCAGTGCAAAGAATCTTCTTAAACTCTTTATGAAATTGTGGGGATAACTTGATCAAGTGAAGGAGGTTTACATTAGGCTTTACCTTGGAAAGAGAAAAGGCTAAGTCGAATTCATGATAATTAGAATTGGTTCTCTTCTCCTACGAGACTATCCTTTCTCTTGGTTGTAGGCTTAGGTGCCTCTTTCTTGGCTTTTACCTTCTTCTTTGGTAGCACCTTATTGGAGTTAGCTTTGCCACCTATAGCTTTAAAAGAACCGGCTTCCACATTCGGTTAAGGAATTGCATCCCCTTATCATCCTATTTAGGATTTGCCTCTATAGGTTTTACATTATCTCTAATGTCTTCTTTAACCTTCTGTCCTCTTGTAATGGCTTATAAATTGGAAGTCTCAGTGGTGTTAACACACACAGCGTCAATAAGGTTGATACCACAACTACTAGACAACTCTTCTATCGTAGATATTCCTCTCTACAATATTTTCTTTGGTCCCTCATCCTATTGAAGGTTATTCCTTTGTGTGCTCAATTATTAATTAGACATGGCTAATTACTCCCTTGTTGCTAAAAAGAACCGAGCTTACTCTAGCCAAGTATTAGCTAGATGGTCAGACACCCCACATATGTCACATTTGACATTAGGGTAGTTTCTTAGAAAGTTTATAGCTAAATCTTAATAGACTACCCTCTTTAGGACGTTGACTTCCTATCAAGTTTTATTTTTTCTTTATGAATTAACATCTACGACTATTTGTCTATATTATTCAATTATCATATCGGTATAATGCTTCTTTATATCCCCAAGAACATTTGACACACTATACTCATGATCATGATCATCCACTTGTCTTTCAGCTGGCCCTTACCACCTGATTAGTGATAAGCCATTGATTAATTGGCATGAAATTAGGGTTTTTTTCATTTTCCTTTCATTATTTAGTGGAACCATTTGGGTAGCCATTGTCATAGTAGCATTAAGAGGAGTCGGCAACATGGGCACATTCTATATTATGCTTCCTCTTCCATTCAAATTGGTCATAGATGTACTAGTCACACCTTGACTTCCATTGGTCAATGCCAAATTATTTCTAGGACTTGAACTTGAATATAGGTTTTCCCTAGATGCATAGTCCACTTGTAAGCATGACTCTATCTCCTATTCTTCTGTAATAGTAGTGTCTATATCAGTAAGATCAACACTACACAACTGCACTTGGATCTTAAAGTTTAATCCATGTAAAAAGTATTGCAATTGGGCAGTAGTAGCTGGAATAGGAATAGAGGTTTGTAATTTGCAAAACACCTCTTTCAATTTCTTGGCATATTCTCAAGCATTTTCATGGGGCTCTTGACATATGACATTTAAAACATGAAACCAATATTGTCCACCTCTCTCAGGGGTAAACTCTCTTTGGAAGGCCACAATGAATAAGTTGATTGTAGTTATGGTTCTAGCTTTCAAGCCATGATACCGCATTGCATCTCTGCCTTTTTAAGTCATATTGAAAAATATCATGAGATGTCCTTTATCCTAGATTCAGCAATTAAACATTAATTCTTGGAGCTCACTGATGTGGAGTTCCACATCTTCCTCTACTAGCCCATTAAAAATGGGTAGAGGGAAACCTAGGGTTGGAAAACTTAGCATTCCTACATGTATTGAAATAGGTTGAGCTATCATGATGACTAGGTTTGCTCTAGGGGTTTGTATCAGTGGGATTATGCTCCCACTCGAAGTATATTGACTTTTTAGAGAAAGAGGAGTGCTAAAGCTTCCTCATCCCCTTGATAGACAGACTAAGATATTAATTGGGTCAATAAGACCTCTCTTTCTCAAGGATATTGGACTACTATGCTTAGGAGAATACCTCCTAATGATCTTAGGTCACTGTCTAGCCCTTTTAGCTCTTTCTTATTATTGAATCTCAGCTTGATGGTGTCTATTAGGAAATAATAGATCTATTTCAACTCTTTGGTATAAATTTACTGACTCGTCTCTATTAACCAAGATTTAGAAACTACCACTATCAGCAATGGCTAATAGCAAATGCACCACATGTCGAGACCTAAAATGGGCCTAACATTGGCTCTAGAGCTCTAGTGAAGCCTTCTATGCTCACAAAGCCATCCTCACAGCCTTGGAATAGCCAGGAGTGCATGGAGACTATATGCTACTCTAAATAAATCACACATTTGTATTGATTTGTAGTTCAGTGATTTTTCCCATCCCAACTCTAATAGAGGGAGTAACCAAACATATAGGTGACTAGCACCTCAATTCATTACACAAAGAGCTCCCCCCAGTAGAGTGTCGTGGCTTCTATGACTCCCCTAATAATTTTTCATAAGAACAAGCTCTAAACACATACTTTAATATATAAATAAAGGCAAACTAAGGAAAACCCTCATGCTTTTCCTTCATTGCACATTCACAAAAATTCTCCTAATTTTTTGTGTTTTTAATATGCAAAACTCATTTTTCCTTCATTTGATTATTTTTCATTAATTTTCCTCCTTATTTCAACATAAATGATTGATTTCGTGAGTTTTCCAATTTGTATGACTTATGTGAATTGGAATCCATGAGCATGCTCATTTCTATGCCATGTGAACATCATTTGTTTCCCAAAATCCAAGAATAACACCATTTTCCAATAAATCTTGTAGTTTTGATTTTGTGATTTTATTATTTTCAATATATGTAAAAGGAAATAAATGAATTTTTAAAATTGCAAACATTAACAAACATATCTCAACCATTTCCAATCATCTTTCCATCATATGCACTAATGATTCATCATAAAAATTAAATAATAGGTGGATGTCTCGTATTTTGAGAAAGTGGAGCTATTGACATATTTTCTAGTTGCGTTGAAACTTCCAAATCGCCCGACCTACGTGCCAAAATGCTTCTGAATCATCGTCCATTAGCGATTTGTTAAATAATTAGCCCTCCCTCTCTCTCTCATACGTAGCCATATGAATAATTAACAAAGAGGAGAGAGAAATACTAAAAATAGATATTTTCATTCACTACATCGTTTTGCACACACATTGAAGCAATGGATGGAAAGGAATCGATAAATCTGATAGCTCGGAAGATGAAGAAGATCACAACAGTCATCAAAAATCATCTTTTTAATGGAAAGAAGGGGGTTGAAAAAAATGCACCCCCTCCTCCCCCCCCATCTCATGTGTTTTTTTCCAGATTTGCCTCTTTTTAACCATGTTAAACTTAAACCACTAAGTTATCTAGTTTCAATTTTACCTTTTTACACTTGATTACAAGTGGTTTTGTCCTGGACAGAGGGGCAAATGGCCTTGGAATCATGATTCGTCTAGATGAGTGACTTTCTGGCATCAAAATCTATCACCCTAGCTTCTATCACATGCTTTGCAACTTGTGGATCCAATAGCTGCTTCATAATACCAAACCTTGGCCATTAAATTGGGGGTCAAATGGACTCCGATTGACGAACAAACACTTACGTTGGATTCCTGGTGTTGAAATGCATCTATGAAAGCTCCAGCTTGTTGATCCATGACCGTTCCATTTTTCACTAAAATTTCATCTTTTATGGGTCTCAAACCACTTTTGCACTTGAATTCCAACTTTAAAATTTGCTCTCACTCGGTAAGTTTCCTAGCAAGTTGAAACTCAGGTGTGCTGGTCCCATTCATCATTTTTAAGTATCTTGACCCCCGAGATACATTTCTACTATATGACCTGAAAGGAAATATCTTGAAAGCTACAGTAAATGGTTTTAGATTAAAAAAGATGGTGAAACCTTATTATAGTATTGTTAATCTCATTATTCATAGTTGGGACATATTTTACACAAGGACATTTCATGATGTGAAGGGTCACAAGATCCCGAGTATGAAATGATATATAGCACAAATGAGGTGAACTCATGGTTAAACTTAGACTTTCAAAAGAAAATGGAGTAAATGAGTGTGTGCTTCTCCTCTTTTCCATTGCCATTGTAGGTTTGTTGTCAGCATGACTCACACTAGGAGAACATTAGCATATGCAAGTTGGTGATGTCAAAGTGCTCCATGGTTGAGCTTGATGAGGAAGAAGGTGTTGATTTCATTTGATGATGATCAATCAAGCCAACTCAAAGAACGAGAAATAACACCTCAAAATGCCAATATTCTTCCTAGTGCAACTTATCTTGTAACTTTGTTTGTTGATTCCATGCTTGTACTTGATATGCATGAGATTGCAAACTAAGATGATTGGAAAAGATTGGCCTATTATTATATGCTAGTTTACCTTGGGAAAAATTATTAGCAAATGTCCATGCTTCCATCAAGTTAGACATTCTTAGGTAAACCAATGGCAAAATAGTAGGCAAAATAGTTTTGACAATGGCTATAGTGAGCCATGCATTTTCTCTTCCTTTGAATTCCAATCTTGCAAGTTGGAGATGTTCAAATGATTAAATGAATGAGGATCCAATGGCACCATAGCAAGCATGAGAGTGGAGTTTTGAGCCCGAGATGTGCCTAAAATTTGCCAAAAAATCTAAAATTTAGGGGAAAAATATTCAACATCGAAGGCGGCGGCTCCAGCTAGGACAATTTTAAGCACCAAGTGAAATACGACTCTTAAAAGGCGCCCGAGCAACACTTGTTGATTTTTTATCATTTTTTAGATTTCCGTGCGGCTTCTCAGGAGTAACCAGTCAATGCGAGATGTAAATCTGGACACGCATAAATTTACAGCACTCGAATCGGAGCCAAGACGGGGAAATGGCCACAAAAGGGGCAAGATATGAAAAGGTGGACATTTGAGAGGGCCAAAAGGGGTGCCCTTTAGAGCCTTTGGCCCCCCCCTCAAAAATTTTATGCATCCTACATCAAAAAACGTGGAGAGAGAATGAGGGATGAAGAAAAAACGTGGAGCAACATGGCGGCCGTTTTTTGCACCCTCTCATGATGGAGATGGAGTATGCAGGCTGAAAGCAACCCATACAACCGATCTTGGGGCTGATCTTCCCTCTCTTAATTGGTCTTATCGCCTGTCTTCGCCCGTACAATGGTGGCCTGAATGAAGAGAGCCAATTCTAGTCTTTCTCTCTCCACCCTCTCTCTCCCTTAAGGGGATGTTCTTGTGTGGAAGAAGACAATGAAGAATGATGGAGGAAAGCTTGTCCGGATGAGACTGGATTGCTTCCGGATGGATGAAGACATGAAGAGTGATGTTCTTGAAGATGCTGAGCATTAAATGCATGCTAGAAATCAGTTCCGTAATCAACTTCAAGAAACCGAGACCTGAAAATAAGCGGTAATGCTATTTTTATAAAGGAAAATGATCTTTTTATGCTATTTGCTTTAGGACATCTTGTTCATATGGGATGAAAGTGCATTATGATAATTTTTTCCATGATTTTTAACTATTTGCAACCTGAAAATTAGAAAATATAAGGCTACATGGCCGGAATTAATGTTAAAATACATAGAAAATACGTGTTTTAAGGGTAAAATTGGGGGTTTTGCTATATAAATGGGAAATATGATATGTAACACCAATTAAATCTAAGTTTTTGCTGTCAATGAACCTAAGGGCCACAGCCCACAATCAACTTTCATTTTCTGTCATTATTTATTAAAGAAAAATAAGAAAAAATGCCCAAAAATGAAAAAAAAGGATTTAAAAATAGGGAAAAATAGAAAACGGGCTGAGGAAAATTAGGGAAAATTATATTTATGTTTGTGCAATGTATAACAATGGCAAAGCATGAGGCTGGCCTCAGTTTGTCCCGGTTTCTATGTTTTGTGCATATTTATTATTCTTTTAAAAGGAGAAATGCATAGAAACCCTATCTAACCGATTAATGATGCAAAATGCTAAGAGTTGGATGAAGAGGGGCTGAAACACTGAAAGATAAAGAAAAGATTTGATTTATGCATTGCACTTGCCATATAGGAAATGATTTAAATAAAGAGGATGGTAGCATGGGCATATGGCTCGGTGCCTCCTTTCAACGCAGCACGCATTAGTGAAATTCATGGAAAGAATGCTTTATGCACCATGCACGATGCTGATCTTTCTTTTTTCTGAGCACATAACCATACACGATTTGCATTAAGCATAACAATTAAAAGGTATCATAAAAACCTTCTGGATGCATGGCACCTGTCTTCCTTAGGTTGTGACCAACGATGAGCGTGAGAGGATGTCCTAAGCTGTAGGTTAGTCATTGGGTCCTAAGGGGAAATTGTAGTGAGGAATGGTACATCCTGGAACGTAAAATATCGGTACCTTGAGAGGAGTTTGTGCTCGTTTGTGTTATATGTTTAGCAACGCATCAAAGGGCCAATCCCTGCGATGTAGGAGAGCTGCAGTGGGGCTCCAACTATTAGTCAGTGGAGTGCCTCCTATGTGTGTGTGACGAGGCATTATGTCTATGTACTTTGGGTTCTCCCTCTGAGGACTTTTAGGGAAATGTTAGACTATAAACTATAAACGCATAGATTAAGCTTTAGGGCAGTTTGTCCTTCAGCATTAGATTGACGCTCCTGGTCCGCAAGGCCGTGAGAGTGGTTGTGTGTCATGAGCATGAGGTCCGGCTAGTGCCATAGCCAGTGCCGGCCCATTTTAGGTCCCATCAGTGGTGCGTCTGTCGAGAGCCACCGATAAGTGGCGGTCTCCGAATCTTGGTCTCGTAAGGGACCTGTTAGCTTTATTCTATTGGTCGATAGCCACCTTGAAGCAGCGGATATCAAGTTAGTCTAATAAAAACCTTGGTCATCAGTATGACGGTCAATCCAAGAAATCCCCAACACCCAAAGGATATTTTGTCTATCTTGAACAGTCTAGTGGGATCTTTGACACGTCGGGTGATTGACTATTTTACCCTTTGCCCTGAAAGTGATACCATGCTTGAGTTTGGGTTACTATGGGAAAATACCCATGGAGCTACCTCTAAGATTAATAGCCCATGGAGATTAGAGAAAAGGGAAAGTGAAAGTAGTGCTAAGATGACATAGTCATCTATGATCATTCATGATGATAATGTCATAGAAAAGACTGTGACAACGATGGTTAATATGCACATAGGAGGACATGATGATTATGATCTAAAGATACATCCAATGCTAGTGCCCGACGCCGTTGGGTACCATAGTGTGATTGCCAAGATCCATAAAGCATTGGATGATGTCCATGTGTGTGGAAAACCATTGTTAGTAAGGAAGACTTCATTAGGACCTATCCTAAGTTCTAGCAAAGTGGTGGCAAATGAGAATAGGCTTACTAGAACACCACTAGCAGATGATGGGATAGATTCCCTATTGCATAGTGTTGGACTCCCTAAACCACTTTGTGGGTTGGCGGAAAGGGAAGTTCATGGAATTAGTGACTCTTCCACACCAGTAAAGGTGGAAATGGAAGAGATTAAAGACCCTAACACACTCGTATTAGATCAAGAGGAATACAAAGATTTTGATGACCCAGTCTTGATCCCAAAGGAGAAGACTAAATGCCTTCCTCTTTATAGGGATCTCCCAGTGTTTTATGGGTTTCCAAATGAGGATCCGATGGTTCATTTGAGAGAATACGACCTAACTTGCTTGGCAAGTGGGTTTAACAATATACACCAGATGCTCGTATTCCCAAGTACCCTAAAGGGAGAGGCAAGGAAATGGTACTGGAGCCTCCCAAGAGGGTCGATCAGATCATTTGAGGAGACTTGTGATAGATTTCTAGATGAGTATGAAAAGTAGCTCCCTATGATTCAGGTCTTAGGGCAACTTATGCAGTTTAGACAGGAGTCTTATCTTTCTGTTAAAGAGTATGCTAGAGCCTTTGATAGTATTCTTAGGCTTTGGCCAAGAAGAGCCACTGCACTACCAGATGATGTGCTATGTGAGCTCTTTCTGAATGGCTTAGAGATTAATACGCAAATCCAAGTGGAACTGCGGAATCCTAAGTCGTTAAGGGAAGCAAAACTGCATGCCATTTATTTTGAGGGGCATATTCAGAGATGTTGGGAAAACTTTTGGAGTTTTCCCCTCTCAGTACAAGTGCATCCTAGCTTCCAATCATTTTTGCAAGGAGACAGCTCACTGGTTGATACCAAGGCAGCCTATGAGGGGAACCTTGGTGGCCAAAATCTCAAAGCAGAAAATGGCCATCCTATGAGTAGTAATGACATGCCTCTTAGTGAACAGGTGCCAAGCCATGTAAGTCCCATTAGGGCTTGCAACACTTCCACAAGAGGTAGTTGTGATGGCAACATGGATAGAACCAATGGGCCTGTGAGTGTTGATAAGCATTCTGTGTGTGGTTCTAATTTTGTTGCTAGTAAGGCACTTGAGAGACCTTTGGTGTCGGAATCATGCTTCCGGGTGGATGTTCTTCCCTTCAATGAAAGCATGGTTCTTATGGGGAAAAATTTATAGTATGGACGTAAACAAGTAAAGGCATCTTTTGTAAAGAGGATGAAAAATGCTAAAAGTCCATCTATGCTTCACAAAGGTCATAAGGATGTGAGGCCATTTGGCCATAGGGATAAGTTTGCATTGAGTTTGTTAAACCAGT